>NW_020684260.1:0-9898 GCF_002925995.2 Terrapene triunguis
CCATGTTCTATATCATCATCCTTATTAAAAACTGAAGCATAATATTCATTTAGTTTGGGGGCCATACCTAGATTATTCTTAATCTCTACCCCATCCTCACTGCATAACAGTCTCATTTCTCTTCTTGTTTCTTTTTTATTTATATGGCTAAAGAACCTTTTACTGTTTGTTTTAATTTCCTTTGCAAGGTGTTGCTCAGCTTGACTTTTGACAATTCTCACTTTATCCCTACACTTTTTAACCTCCATGAACCAGATTTCTTTGCTGATCAATCCCTTCTTCCATTCCTTGTAGGCTCTCTGCTTACTCCTATTATTCTTTTTTAGATGGTTATTCATCCAATTAGGTCTGGAAACCTTCCCTACAAGTTTTTCCCCTTGCTTGGGATGCAAATTCCAGGTTGTTTGACATAAAGAAATTCCAAGCCTCCTCAACGTTTAAGTCCTTGAGCTCTTCAGCCCAGTTGCCTTCACTAATTCATTTCCTTTTGTCACAAACCCAGGTTTTCTCAGACCAGGTGTCTTGGATACCTGCTGCCACCACCAAGCTTCTGACGTGGAATTTTACTTTGGAGCACCCCTCCTTCTGATCCTTTGATGCAAACACCCAGTCCCCAGGAGAGGAGATACCCTGATAAGTAGGGTAGGTGTTTTTGAAGGCCACTGGAAAAATCTCAGTTCACCACAGCTCCACTCCAGACTGAATGAACAAACTTATTTTTATTTCTTAAAATTAAAATCTATGAATGAACTCCGCTACTGATCATCTGCCAGTGCCCACTTTCCTTTTCAAGACCCAAAAAGTCTCATTTCATACTCCAGTTCAGACTTCCTTCTCATAAAGCAGAGAGTCTGATGTTCTGCCAATCTGGTCTCACCACCAACCACTCAGAAGCTCAGACCTCTATCATCCCTCATGGACCAGTCTCTGGAATCTGGAGAGAAACTTCTTGGCAACTTCAGCAAGCTCAGACCAAACCATCTCCAGCTGGCAGGTCTCTAACCTTACTCTCCCAATAGTTCTCCTCTAATGGCTGACTTTTAAATAAATGTTCTGGGGCGGCTCCCAGCAACTCAATAGGCTCTCATAGAGTCCTTAGCGGTTTGAAACCACTATCTCACTTCCGCCCACATATTTCACCTCCCACATACCTCATAACAAACATAATATGAATGGAACACATACCCTAACATTCTCCACACCTTAGTTTCCTCAAGTCTGCCCTTTTGAAATACAAAATCTTACTTACTGACCTGTTTTGATTATCCTTCCATTTAATTTAAACTGAATCAACTCATGACCTATGAAGGAAGGCTGAAAGAATTGGGTTTGTTTAGTTTGGAAAAGAGAAGACTGAGAGGGGACATGATAGCAGTTTTCAGGTATCTAAAAGGGTGTCATAAGGAGGAGGGAGAAAACTTGTTCACCTTAGCCTCTGAGGATAGAACAAGAAGCAATGGGCTTAAACTGCAGCAAGGGAGGTCTAGGTTGGACATTAGGAAAAAGTTCCTAACTGTCAGGGTGGTTAAACACTGGAATAAATTGCCTAGGGAGGTTGTGGAATCTCCATCTCTGGAGATATTTAAGAGTAGGTTAGATAAATGTCTATCAGGGATGGTCTAGACAGTATTTGGTCCTGCCATGCGGGCAGGGGACTGGACTCGATGACCTCTCGAGGTCCCTTCCAGTCCTAGAATCTATGAATCTATGAATCTATGGTTCTTCTTCGAGTGCTTGCTCATATCCATTCCAGTTAGGTGTGTGCGCGCCGCGTGCACGATCGTCGGAAGATTTTTACCCTAGCAACACCCGGTGGGTCGGCTGTGGAGCCCCCTAGAGTGGCGCCGTTATGGCGCTGGATATATACCCCAGCCGACCCAGCGCCCCCTCAGTTCCTTCTTACCGCCCCTGACGGTCGTTGGAACTGTGGAGCGCAGCTTAGCTGATCTCCACACTCCCTAGCTTCTCATTGCTCTTGTTGTATTTAGTTATATATAGATAGTTGTTTAAGTTAGTTAGTAGTTAGTTATAGTGTATATATATATAGTTGTAAGTTGTTATCGGGGGTTTAGGGGGTGTTTTTCCCCTTTTCCCCCCGGCGCGCAGCCGGGCCCATGCCCAAGGCTCCTGGCTTTAAGCCGTGCGCGTCCTGCGGGAAGCACATGCCAACTAGCGACCCGCATAGCTCCTGCTTGAAGTGCCTGGGAGAGACTCATCCAGCAGATAAGTGCCCTATCTGCAAGGCCTTCAAGCCGAGGACAAGGAAGGAGCGGGACTTTAGGCTCCGACAGCTCCTCATGGAGGCGGCGCTGAGTCCAGATCCTCCCTCGGCGCGCCCTGTCCCGGCACCGAGCGCTTCGGTGCGCAGCGCCCCGGCGGGCCCGACCGGTGCGGCGGAAAAGACTGTCCGGCACCGACCGACGTCGGCACCGCGCCCGCCCAAAGAGCCTCGGCACCGATCCATTTCGCCGGGCCATAAGAAGACCACTAAGACACGGGACGCTGCTGCCGCGAAGATACAGGCTCCCCCGGTGCCGGGGGTAGAGCCGCGTCCGCAGCTGGACCGCCAAAGACAGGCGGCCACACCGTCGACTCCGGCACCGAGGCCGTTGAGTCCGGTGCGGACTGTTTCACCACCAAGGCTGGTGGTGGAACCTTGTCTCCCTTCCACCCCGGAGACCTTTGCCACGGCGAGAGACCTGATTGCCCTCACGGAGCCGGCGCCGTCGCAACTCCCGGCACCGGTGGCTCCACGCGTGCTGCAGTCCAGAGGCAAGCCTGCCCTGGTGCGCCCACCGTCGACAGCACGAGTCTCTCGGCACCGCTCCAGATCCCGAAGCAGGTCCCGACGCCGCTCGGAGTCCCGGCGCCGAGGGTCACCTCGGCACCGGTCGTACTCGCGGCCCAGATCTTCCTCGCGGCGCCGTTCAACATCCCGGCACCGCCGTGACGACCGGCACCGATCGGGGTCGAGGCGCAGCTCCCGGCACCGGTATGAGCGCCGCTCGGGCTCGAGAGGCCGCTCCCGGTACCACGCCTCCTCCAGATCGTCGTCACGTTCCAGATCGGGATCCCGGCACCGGAGGGACTATCGGCACCGGTCCAGGTCCCGGCACCGTTCGCCGGAACAACGCAGGGACGGGTCCCCTTACGGTCGGCACCGATCGGCACCGTACCATCCGGTGCCGACGGCATCGGGTTCGGCACCGCCGTGGCCGTCGAGATCGGCGTCCCGGTCATCTGAGACGGTGGAGCCCGGCCACCTGCAGGAGACCGAGGACCCGACGCAAGGGCCTGCGCATTGGTCCTTTTGGACTCCTTGGGCCTATCACCAAGCTCAGGGAGCTCCCCTGTCGGCTTCCCGCTCTGGCCGTTCGGACACCAGGGCCCCGGAGTCCACCATCTCCCGCCCTCCTCCAAGGGACGTGGAGGCTCCAGTGCCTGCACCTGCAGAGGCCCCTGACCAGGGAGCAGGAGATGCCCAACACCAGGAGCACCTGGAGCAGGACCAACCATTGGACCCCTTGCCACCGGGGGCATCTTCCTCGTCCTCTCCTGATGAGGCCGTAGCGGGCACGTCGTCCATCGGGCCGCCCCCGATAGACCTTCGGGCCCACCAGGACCTACTGCGGCGCATGGCCCGCAATCTGGACCTCCAGGTGGAGGAGGTTGCGGAGGTCCATGACCCGATAGTGCAGATCATCTCAGCGGATGCTCCATCCAGGGTGGCATTACCGCTGGTCCGCACCATCCAGGCCAACGCCACTACTATCTGGCAGACCCCGGCCTCTATTCCGCCCACGGCCAGAGGGGTTGAGAGAAAATACTTTGTTCCATCAAAGGATCATGAGTATCTGTACATTCACCCCCAACCGTGCTCACTGGTGGTTTCCTCAGTGAATGCACGGGAGCGCCATGGCCAGCAGGCCGCTGCGCCCAAATCGAAGGACGCTAAGCGCTTCGATTTGTTCGGACGCAAGGTGTATTCGGCTGGCGGACTGCAATTGCGGGCAGCGAACCAGCAGGCGCTACTGAGCCGCTACGGCTTCAATATGTGGTCCTCGATGGGGAAATTTAAAGAACTGGTTCCCCAGGACTCGAGGGACGAGTTTGGGGCCCTGGTAGAGGAGGGCAAGCGGGTGGCATGCACCTCCCTACAGGCGTCCCTCGATATAGCGGACTCGGCCGCTAGGACCCTGGCGTCGGGGATAGCAATGCGCCGAATCTCCTGGCTCCAGGTGTCGGGCTTGCCTCCGGAACTGCAGCAGACCCTGCAGGATCTACCGTTTGAGGGCCAGGGCCTCTTTTCGGAGAAAACAGACTCGAGGCTCCAAAACTTGAAGGACTCTCGGACAATGATGCGCTCCCTGGGGATGCATGTCCCAGGGCCTCAGCGCAGGCCCTTCAGGCCGCAGCCTCAGCGGTTCTACCCTCCCCCGCCTCGTCCAAGACAGGACTTTGCTAGGAGGCGGGGTCGAGGTGGTAGGCGGAGGTCGACCGGCCCTCAACCCGGTCAGAACCAGGGCCAACCTAGGCCATCTTCTGGGCCTAGGCAAGCCTTTTGAAGGTGCGGTCGAGGACGGCACCTTAGCCACTTTCCAGGATCCTGTTCCCCCCTTCCGGGATCGCCTCTCCCGTTTCCACCGTGCTTGGTCCCGTATAACCTCGGACCGTTGGGTCCTTCGCACGGTGGAGAGGGGATACGCCCTCCAGTTTTCCTCGCCCCCCCCATCCCACTCCCCCTCCCCGTCCCTCTTCAGGGACCCTTCTCACGAGCAACTCCTTACTCAGGAGGTTTTTGGGCTCCTCGCTATGGGGGCCATAGAGGAGGTTCCTTCGGAGCTAAGGGGCAGGGGGTTTTACTCCCGCTACTTCCTGATACCCAAGTCAAAAGGGGGTCTACGGCCCATCTTAGACTTACGCGGACTCAACAAATTCATAGTAAAGTTGAAGTTCCGCATGGTGTCATTGGGGACCATTATCCCTTCACTGGATCCTGGAGACTGGTTCGCCGCCCTCGACATGAAGGACGCTTACTTTCACATAGCAATTTATCCGCCCCACAGACGTTTCCTGCGATTCGTGGTAAACAGGGTACACTACCAATTCGCAGTCCTTCCCTTCGGCTTGTCCTCGGCTCCCAGGGTCTTCACAAAGTGCCTGGCAGTCGTCGCGGCCTTCCTTCGTCGGCAAGGGATACAGCTGTTCCCGTACTTGGACGACTGGCTGGTACGCGGCCGCACCAGAGACCAAGTGCAGGCCCATGTCCACATAGTGACACGCACTTTCCACGAGCTGGGCATTCTACTCAACAAGGAGAAGTCCACTCTAGTGCCAACTCAAAGAATAGAGTTCATTGGAGCAATCCTGGACTCCAGACGGGCCCGAGCCATCCTGCCAGACAGCCGCTTTCATACCATCTCAAGCGTCATTCAAGGACTCAGGGCCTTTCCAACTACCACCATAAGGACGTGCCTTGCCCTCTTGGGCCACATGGCCTCGTGCACCTACGTGACCAGGCACGCCAGGCTGCGACTTCGCCCATTGCAGACTTGGGTGTCATCGGTTTACCGTCCTCATCGAGACGACCTGAGCATGGTGGTCACGGTTCCGACCGCAGTCTTGGCCTCCCTCACATGGTGGACGGATCGCACGGCGGTCTGTGCAGGAGTGCCCTTTCACGCCCCACAGCCCTCCCTCCACCTAGTTACGGACGCTTCATCTCTAGGATGGGGCGCTCACCTGGGGGAGCATCATACCCAAGGCCTGTGGTCGGCGTCCCAACTAGCCCTGCACATCAACGTCCGAGAGCTGATGGCAGTGCGCCTGGCTTGTCAGGCTTTCCTCAACTTCCTACAGGGCCGTTGCGTGCTGATTCTCACCGACAACACCACGGCCATGTTTTACATCAACAAGCAAGGCGGAGCCCGATCATCTCCCCTATGCCAAGAGGCCATTCGCCTGTGGGACTTTTGCATCGCCCACTCGATACATCTCACGGCGTCATTCCTGCCTGGAGTCCAGAATACGCTGGCGGACCGTCTCAGCAGGTCCTTCCAAACGCACGAGTGGTCGATTCGCCCGGACATCATCTATTCCGTCTTCCAGAGGTGGGGGTTTCCCCAGATCGACCTGTTCGCATCTCGGGCCAACAGGAAGTGCCAGGCATTCTGCTCCCTACACGGGCGAGCCCCGGGCTCTCGGTCGGACGCCTTCCTCATGGCATGGAAAGACCATCTGTTCTACGCCTTTCCCCCATTCCCGCTGGTCCACAGGGTGCTGCTCAAGATCCGCAGGGACCATTCACGGGTAATTCTAGTCGCTCCTGCTTGGCCGAGACAGCACTGGTACACCACACTTCTAGAGCTGTCAGTACAGAGGCCGATCACGCTCCCCCTGAGTCGGGATCTCATCTCTCAGGACCACGGCCGGCTGTGTCACCCCGACCTGCAGTCGCTCCACCTCACGGCGTGGATGCTTCATGGTTGAGTCGCTCAGAGCGGCAATGCTCGCAGGCCGTCCAACAGGTCCTGCTGGGAAGTAGAAAGCCCTCTACGCGGACCACTTATTTAGCCAAGTGGAAGAGGTTCTCCTGCTGGTGTGAGCAACGAGCTACGTCTCCCTCGCAGGCTCCAATCCCCTTGATACTGGAATACCTCCTGTCCCTCAGACAGCAAGGCTTGGCGACATCCTCAATTAGGGTTCACCTCGCCGCTATTTCCGCTTTCCACCCAGGGGAACTCACGTCCTCGGTCTTCTCGAACCCGATGGTCGTTAGATTCCTCAAGGGCTTAGACCGGCTATACCCACAGCAGCGACAGCCGGTTCCAACGTGGGACCTCAACCTCGTCCTCTCCAGGCTCACAGGCCCTCCGTTTGAACCATTGGCTACCTGCTCGCTCCTGTACTTATCTTGGAAGACAGCCTTCCTGGTAGCCATCACCTCAGCACGACGCGTCTCGGAACTCAGGGCGCTGACATCCGAGCCCCCTTACACGGTGTTCCACAAGGACAAGGTGCAGCTTCGCCCCCATCCTGCCTTTCTGCCAAAGGTGGTGTCACCTTTCCACGTGAACCAGGATATTTTCCTCCCGGTCTTCCATCCGAAACCGCACGCTACTCGTCAAGACCAGCGTTTACACTCTTTGGACGTACGCAGGGCCCTGGCTTTCTATATTGACCGTACAAAGCCATTTAGGAAGACGACGCAACTCTTCGTTGCGGTGGCCGACCGGATGAAAGGCTCACCGGTCTCTTCACAGTGCCTGTCCACTTGGATCACGTCCTGCATTCGTGCTTGCTACGACCTGGCCGGTGTACCGACGCCACGCCTCACCGCTCATTCCACGAGGGCCCAGGCCTCCTCGACTGCCTTCCTGGCTCAAGTACCGATCCAGGACATTTGTAGAGCTGCAGTGTGGTCATCGGTCCACACATTTGCTACTCACTATGCGCTGGTGCAACAATCCAGAGACGACGCTGCTTTCGGGTCAGCGGTTCTGCACACAGCAATGTCTCACTCCGACCCCGCCACCTAGGTGGGGCTTGGGAGTCACCTAACTGGAATGGATATGAGCAAGCACTCGAAGAAGAAAAGACGGTTACTCACCGTTGTAACTGTTGTTCTTCGAGATGTGTTGCTCATATCCATTCCAAACCCGCCCCCCTTCCCCACTGTCGGAGTAGCCGGCAAGAAGGAACTGAGGGGGCGCTGGGTCGGCTGGGGTATATATCCAGCGCCATAACGGCGCCACTCTAGGGGGCTCCACAGCCGACCCACCGGGTGTTGCTAGGGTAAAAATCTTCCGACGATCGTGCACGCGGCGCGCACACACCTAACTGGAATGGATATGAGCAACACATCTCGAAGAACAACAGTTACAACGGTGAGTAACCGTCTTTTATACGTCAGCAGTCCACCTGAATGAACCCTCTCATGGTTTCTGTACCTTTGTTTCTCCTGACCAAGTCATTTCCCCAGCACACGCTCAACTCCCATTGAACGCATGTATTGTGGGAGAGAAAAATGAGCTATCAAACCACTGTCATTGACTTAGTAGTAAAAAAGATTCATGAGACATCTGCATTGTAATGCTGAATTCTTTCATTTTTCTATTGAGCAAAATCAAATGGCAAGTGAGCTAAATAAGGTGATGGCTTATCTCTCATCCATTACTGTGCTGCTGTCCTGGCACAGAGCACCCAGCACATAGGAAAGTATTGGGCTCAATATATTTTAAGATTCTGGAGATTTCCATGTAGCTTAGCCACCAGAAAATACATTTAGGGACTTCAATAGAGGTTGCCCCCTTGTAACAAAGAACAGAATCTGGCCTTGTGTATTTGGTCTTCCTTAGTTACTCCTTTTATTCCTTTCTGCCAGGTTACCTTTGAAATTTATGGCTGGCCAAGAAGAACTACTGCAGTAACTGTTTAGCTCTTTTTGGTTTGGAATGCACCCCGCTAGCACTAAGGAGATATCAGCTGATATATTTAAGGTGAGGGTCAAGTCTTTTGTTTTGGATTTTGTCAGCCTTTTGGCTGAACTGTTCCGTTCGAGCTTACTCATTAATAACACTGTGTGCTGGGCATAAGGAGAGACACTTTTAAAAGTAAACTACTGTGATTAGTCATCATACAGCAGATAGTTAAGTGAATATTTACTGAATAAAAGCTAATATTCATGCAGCAATGAGGACAGTATTAAGCTTGCAAAAGCCAATGAATTCAAAGTCAAGGTTCTACAACATAGAAAAACTGTAATCCACACAGAAAAATAGATTAGAGTGCACAAGAAAAGAGCAAATAATAATCCTGGGAACCACAAGTAATTGACAAGTCTGTCACTCCCTACTAATCCTCTCTTGTCTCTTTTGCCTGACCCCCTCTCTCTGCTCCTCCAAGGATGCCAGCCTTGACCATCCTTTTTTCTGGTTCTCCTACAAGTGTCCCCATGCCTTCTTTCATGCTGACCCTGGCCCATGGAATGCGGGCAGGGGACTGGACTCTGTGACCTCTCGAGGTCCCTTCCAGTCCTAGAATCTATGAATGCCCTCCATGAACTGATCTGCAAGGCTGCTACCATTTCTGCCTCTATATTCCTCCCTCCTAAACCCACTTCTGCCAAGAAATCAAACCAATGATGATAAATGGGAGGCAAATACAACAAACCAACCCCCCAATATTTCTATGTGAGTTTACATGGTTCAGAACTATCAAGTTGTTCAAATCATTCATATGTTCTAATAACTGTTGCCCCACATCCTGACCATCTGTTATATTCACTCGTTCCATCTTGTCTGGAAATAGATTTGTAAGCTTCTTGGGGCAGGGACCATGACTTTCTTTGTATTGCATCTAGCATAATCGGGTCCCAACCCTCTCTCTTTCTCTCATGGTCACAAGTCTGTTAGGGAGAGAGATTTATTTCTAGTGTCCCAGTCACCATAGCATGTAGGTATCATCATATGCATTTTAAATGGGACGCATTTTGGCCTTAACAAATTAAATGCCGAAAGTAAGGGTCAAATTCAAACACATTAAAGAGGCCGATTCTGCCACTGAGTATGTACAACCAAACAGGAAAACAAAAGAAGTATAAACTATTGCAAAGCCAAATGTCTTACCAGGGCTTATTTTAAGGTTTTATACCACTGCCCCTCACTGCAGCATCTGAATGTCTTCCATGTAAAATTGACAGCAACAATGAAGTTACTGGTGGTCTGAGTTTCACTTTGGGAATATTGCTCCATAATAAAGAACAGTGGTTTTCAACAGTGGATCACATTTTATTAAAGAACATAAGACTGGCTATACTGGGTCAGACCAAAGGTCCATCCAGCCCAGTATCTTGTCTACCGACAGTGGCCAATGCCAGGTGCCCCAGAGGGAGTGAACC
>NW_020684261.1:0-17629 GCF_002925995.2 Terrapene triunguis
GGAGCTCTGCGAGCCACACTTTAACTGTAAAAGAGCCACATGTGGCTTGCAAGCTGCAGTTTGGCCATCCCTGTCCTAGAATTTCAGCAAAGGGAAACCAATTTCCCTGAAATTTCATGCGTATACTTCTACAGAACCTGAAGAAACATGTTCAGGAAAGTTTGAAGTTAATGAAACAAGGCATATTATTAATTATTACAATAGATATAAGAGATTAAAACAAAAAGATGATTCACTTTTCAGAAGTTTCCTAAGCTTTTTTGCTACTTGATATTTCAAAAACATCTTGGCCTGGCAACTCTAGATTTGTTTTATTCTATTTATTTTAGTATGGATTCACTAGTTTTTGAAAGGGGATGTGATTTTTGGAGCAATTTGACTTTCTTAAAAAAAAAGTCTGAGAAGTTACAGAGTTACTAGAGGAACTTGGACTGTGGCTTCTTAAAAGCTGTGGACCAGATTATGCTCTGAGTCACACTGGTGTAAATCCAGAATAACTCCATTGAAGCAAATGCAGCCAAGTTTTCCCCTCAGACACAGATACATACAACTCATTTGGGATTCTCTGGAAGCTGTGTGTATGTATTTGAAGGGATAGTTTAACCCAGGATTTCAATAGTCTGACTGAGAGCAGAATTTGGCTGTGTGCTTGCTGGTTACATGTGGGATTTAAAATTAAACATTCACCAGATGAAGGCTCCATGCCATCACAATACTTCTTCTGAGGTTTTTAGCCTCACAGGAAGTTTGTAAATGCTACATTAGTCCTGGACCTTCCAAAGGCTTCCTCTCCCTCTACTTGGTAGTTATTAAATGTTTAAAAACTGGGAATTGTAAATTAAGGACAAAGGCCCAGCGATTCACAGATCACTTAACTCTCATTGAGATAAATGAGAGTTATGTACCTAAATACCTTTGAGGATGGAGTTAGGCACCCGAATACCTTTTGGGAATCTGGGCCTAAATTTCCAAAATACCAAACATTTGAAAATTTGGAAATTTACAGTTAACATAGTGCAAATAACCTTAACTCTACCTTGTCTTCATATCTCTGACTGCTCTACATCTGTGTGGGACACACTGACAGCCGCACATCATAACTTTTTCTACTGTATTTTCAGTATTTTCCCTGTAATGTTTCATACTAAGCAGACTAATATGAACAGACTACATAAGAGCCATGTATCAAACTAGACTATCCTTGATCCTTGCTTTATAAGCCAGCAATACCAGCATCATGTGATAAACAAAACAACAACAATCCTACTTTCCTGTTATAGTAAAGAGACAACAATATTTTCACATCTTGCCTACTATGTACAATGTCACTGTAATAAACCACATAACCAAGGCAAATTAATAAGGAATATGTTTAACACACACCCATTCACCCACCTTCTTCCTGGAAACTACAATGACAACTATAATTATCTCAAACCCCACTCTCTTGATGTGAGGCTGAGACCCAAACATCTGAAAACAACCCTCCTTCCTGCCCCCATCATTGATCAAATAAGGCTGTAAATCGTAGAAAACCTGTTCTCCAAAATAAACGATTACTTGTTGCATGTAGACGATAAAGGATCTAGGACAATTACAGCTGGTGAAAAAATCCAATATTATTTCAGTGAAAAATTTTGAACAAAACAATTTCATTCTAAATTTTTCACTGAACATTTCTATTTTTTCATTTAAAAAATCATAATGAAAAGTTGTTGGTTTGAATTCACACCTTTGTTTCATTTTGGTTTTTTTGAAAACCAAAAAGTAATAAAAATGTCAGTTCAAAAGAAAATTACTATTTTAATTTTTTGTCAAAAATTTCATTTTCTATAAAATATTTTGATTTTGACAAAGTTGCGTTTTTTTTATAAAAAAAAAATGTGGCCCTAAAATTTCAACCAGCTCTAATGAAAAAAAAATTGAAAAGTAATTGTGATAATTATCAGATATTTTTCAATGTCATGGAATGATGCACGGTATCGCAACATGGGGACAGCCTTTGTGGAATCTTAACTCTGAATTTTCACACCTGTGTAGTTTACTAAAACTTTAGGTCAGATTCATCCTGTGTTAAAGGAGTTATTGCACAGATTAATTTGGCCCACTACCTTTAACTGAACATTTTCAGGCCCTTATATTACATATTTTTATAATTACTTCACACTCATAAGGTTTTTCTGATGTAACTTATCTGTCTTCATAAGCTTAAGCTTCTTGCCTGACAATTATAATAAAATGTTGCAAAGAAGTAAAGGTGAGTAGTTCTGGATGTTAGAAGTAGGGTAGAGCAAAAAGAGCCTTCACCATTCATACCACCAGCCCTGGGTAAAATAGTATTGCATTAGGCACTAGTACTGATGACTGTTGATTGGAAAAATCAATTTCTTCATGGTGGGTGTGACGTTATTGACATAATCTGGACCATATAGATCATTGTTGCAACCAAGGTCCGGTAGTGGCACCAAATCAGGTATAAAGGGGGTCAAATAAGGTGTCTAAGACAAGGTTATGATTTGCTGGTTATGATTATGCTGTCTGTATACATATATCATTTTTGTATTTAAAGTTATAAGTATTGGTTCTATACTGTCTGTATTTCAAAATTATGCTGTGCTTCTGGGTGACACCCCAAACAAGTTGGTGTCAGCTCTGCCTAGCCTGCATTGAGAGAAGACAGATACACCTGTGACTCAGCAAAGTATGCAGGGACTTGCCCATGTGACTCCAGACTCCATTTTGCTGTAATTTTCCACAGTGAGAACAAAGAGGTGTTCTTACACCTGGAAAAGACTATAAAAGGCTGATGCCTCATCTCCATTTTGTCTTCAATCCTGCTTCTTACCTCTGGAGGGACTTTGCTACAAACAGAAGCTCTAGACAAAGGACTGATGACCCATCCCAGCTGGGGATGTACTCCAGAGACTTGATTTAAACCTGCAGCTTATTCCATCATTGCTACAAGCCTGAACCAAGAACTTTGCCATTACTGTATGTAATTAATTCCATTTAACCAATTTTATCTCTAATCTATATCTTTTTCCTTTTATGAATAAACCTTTAGATTTTAGATTCTAAAGGATAGGCAACAGCATGATTTGTGGGTAAGATCTGATTTGTATCTTGGCCTGGGTCTGGGGCTTGGTCTTTTGGGATCGAGAGAACCTTTTTTCTTTTATTAAGGCATTGGTTTTCATAACCATTTGTCCCCATAACGAGTGGCACTGGTGGTGATACTGGGAAACTGGAGTGTCTAAGCGTATATCTACACTAGGAAATTAGGTCAAATTTATAGAAGTCAATCTTTAGAAAGTGATTTTATACAGTCGATCATGTATGTCCCCACTAAGCGTAGTAGGTCGGCGGAGTGCGTCCTCAATACTGTGGCTAGCATCGACTCACAGAGTGGTGCACTGTGGGTAGCTAACCCACAGTTCCCGCAGTCTCGGCCACCCATTGGAATTCTGGGTTAAGCTCCCAATGCCTGATGGGGGGAAAAACATTGTTGCGGGTGGTTTTGGGCACATGTCGTCAGTCTCCCCTCCCTCCGTGAAAGCAATGGCAGACAATCGTTTCGCACCTTATTTCCGTGCAGACACCACCACGGCAAGCATGGAGCCCGCTCAGCTCAGCTCACCGTCACCGCTGTTGTTGTGTCCTGGGTGCTGCTGGCAGCAGACGGTGCAGTAGGTCTGCAAACCATCGTCATCCACCGTTTCCGCTGCAACTCTGCTCTCCTGCTGTTGTAAATGAGCTCAGTCTCAATTGAGTAAATGATAACTGAGCTCAATAGAGTAAATGAGCTCAGTCATCCACCGCTTCCGCTGCAACTCTGCTCTCCTGGTGCCATGAATCCACCTCGCAGGTCCTCTCGTCGTTCAGTATAAATATCTATTCTCGTGGCATCCGTCGTCATCCACCGCTTCCACTGCAACTCTGCACTCCTGTTCTCCTGCAGACGCCATACCATGGCAAGCCTGAAGTCCGCTCAGCTCATTGCTGCTGTTGTGAGCATTGTAAACACCTCGTGCATTATCCTGCAGTATGTGCAGAACCTGCAAAAGCAGGCAAGAAGACCACAACAGAGCAATCATGATAGTGATGAGGACATGGACACAGACTTCTCTCAAAGCACGGGCCCTGGCAATTTGGACATCATGGTGGTAATGGGGCAGGTTCATGCCATGGAATGCCGATTCTGGGCCCAGGAAACAAACACAGACTGGTGAGACCGCATAGTGTTGCAGGTCTGGGATGATTCCCAGTGGCTGCGAAACTTTCGCATGCGTAAGGGAACTTTCATGGAACTTTGTGACTTGCTTTCCCCTGCCCTGAAGTGCAAGAATACCAAGATGAGAGCAGCCCTCACAGTTCACAAGCGAGTGGCGATAGCCCTCTGGAAGCTTGCAATGCCAGACAGCTACCAGTCAGTCGGGAATCAATTTGGAGTGGGTAAATCTACTGTGGGAGCTGCTGTGATCCAAGTAGCCAACGCAATCACTGCGCTTCTGCTATCAAGGATAGTGACTCTGGGAAATGTGCAGGTCATAGTGGATGGCTTTGCTGAAATGGGATTCCCTAACTGTGGTGGGGCGATAGACGGAACGCATATCCCTATTTTGGCACCGGACCACCTTGGCAGCCCGTATGTAAACCGCAAGGGGTACATTTCAATGGTGCTGCAAGCACTGGTGGATCTCAAAGGATGTTTCACCAACATCAACATGGGATGGCCGGGAAAGGTACATGACATTTGCATCTTCAGAAACTCTGATCTGTTTGAACAGCTGCAGGAAGGGACTTACTTCCCAGACCAGAAAATCACTGTTGGGGATGTTAAAATGCCTATAGTTATCCTTGGGGACCCAGCCTATCCCTTAATGCCATGGCTCATGAAGCCATACACAGGGACCCTGGACAGTAGTAAGGAGCTGTTCAACAATAGGCTGAGCAAGCGCAGAATTGTGGTAGAATGTGCATTTGGATGTTTAAAAGCACGCTGGCGCAGTTTACTGATGCAGTTAGACCTCAGCGAAACCAGTATTCCAATTGTTATTGCTGCTTGCTGTGTGCGCCACAATATCTGTGAGAGTAAGGGGGAGACGTTTATGGCGGGGTGGGAGGTTGAGGCAAATCGCCTGGCCACTGATTATGCGCAGCCAGACACCAGAGCAATTAGAAGAGCACAGCAGGGCACCCTGTGCATCAGAGAAGCTTTGAAAACCAGTTTCATAACTGGCCAGGCTACGGTGTGACAGTTCTGTTTGTTTCTCCTTGATGAAAACCTGCCCCCTTGGTTCACTCTACTTCCCTGTAAGCCAACCGCCCTCCCCGCTTCGATCACTGCTTGCAGAGGCAATAAAGTCATTATTGGTTCAAAATTATGCATTTTTTATTAATTCATCACACAAATAGGGGGATAACTGCCAAGGTAGCCCAGGAGGGGTGGGGGAAGAGGGAAGCACCAGGTGGGGTGGTGGATGAGGGGAGGAGGGAAGGACAAGACCACACTGCACTTCAAAACTTATTGAATGCCAGCCTTCTGTTGCTTGGACAGTCCTCTGGGATGGAGTGGTTGGGTGCCCGGAGCCCCCTCCGCCACCCTGTGTTCTTGGGCATCTGGGTGAGGAGGCTATGGAACTTGAGGAGGAGGAGGGCGGGTGGTTAAACAGGGACTGCAGCGGCAGTCTGTCCTCCTGCTGCCTTTCCTGCAGCTCCACCAGACACCGGAGCATGTCAGTTTGATCCCCCAGTAGCCTCAGCATTGCATCCTGCCTCCTGTCATCATGCTGCCTCCACATCTCATCTTGCTCCTGCCACCTCTCATCTTGCTCCCGCCACCTCTAATGTCACTCATCCCTCCTGTCCTCGCGTTCATTTTCTGTTTTCCTGGACTCTGACATTGTTTGCCTCCACACATTCTGCTGAGCTTTCTCAGTGCGGGAGGACTGTATGAGCCCAGAGAACATTTCATCGAGAGTGCGTTTTTTTTTCACCTTCTTATCTGTGCTAGCCTCTGGGACGGAGATGATAAGGGGAGCGTTGAAACAGTTGCAGCTGCGGGAGGAAAAAAGGGAGAGTAGTATTTTAAAAGACACATTTTAGAGAACAATGGGTAGGCTCTTTCACAGTGAACCAAGCTGTTAACATTACATAGCACATGTGCTTTTGGTACAAGGTCGCATTTTGCCTCTTATATTGAGGGCCTGCTGGTTTGGTGTGAGAGATCATACACGAAGGGCCGGGCAACAGAATTCAGCTTGCAGGCAGCCATGGTAAGCCACAGTCTTTCGGCTTCTTCAACCTTCATAACATGTGGGAATGGTTTCAAACAACGGCACCCTCCTTTCCCATACCAAGAACCCGTTGGGTTGGCCACGAATGCATCCCAAGTCTTCAGGGCAAATTAATCATTAAACACACTTGCTTTTAAACCATGCATTATATTTACAAAGGTACACTCACCTGAGGTGCCTTCTCCGGCTTCATGGTCCATGAGCCCGCCTTGGGAGGGTTGGGAGGGTATTGGCTCCAGGGTGATAAACAGTTCCTGGCCGTCGGGGAGAATGGTTTCTCCGCTTGCATGCTGTGCGCTATCCTCCTCCTCCTCCACCTCCTCATCCCCAAAATCCTCATCCCTGTTGCAGGGGTCCATGAACAGGGGTGGGGTAGTGGTAGGGGGCCCCCCTAGAATTGCATGCAGCTCATCATAGAAGCAGCATGTCTGGGGCTTTGACACGGAGCGGCCGTTTGCCTCTTTGGTTTTTTGGTAGGCTTGCCTGAGCTCCTTAATTTTCATGCAGCACTGCTGCGGGTCCCTGTTGTAGTCTCTGTCCATCATGCCCTTGGAGATTTTTTCAAATATTTTGGCATTTCGTCTTTTGGAACGAAGTTCTGATAGCATGGATTCATCTCCCCAAACAGCAATCAGATCCAGTACCTCCCGTTCGGTCCATGCTGGAGCTCTTTTGAGATTCTGGGACTGCATGGTCACCTGTGCTGATGAGCTCGCCACGCTGGCCAAACAGGAAATGAAATTCAAAAGTTCCCGGGGCTTTTGCTGTGTACCTGGCTAGTGCATCTGAGTTGAAAGTGCTGTCCAGAGCGGTCACAATGGAGCACTCTGGGATAGCTCCAGGAGGCCAATACCATCGAATTGTGTCCACACTACCCCAAATTCAACCCAGCGATGTCGATTTCAGAGCCCCTTGCCAGCCTGGGAGAAATGTCTGCTCAAACCATTGGCTATGGTATTTTGAATATCTGGTAAATATAAGACTGAAATGAAAATCTGATTGGCTGTGCACCAGTTCCATAGTTTTATTGCTTCTGCACAAAAGGAGAGGGATCTTCCTCCTCCTTGATGATTTATATAGTACATGCAGGCTATGTTGTCTGTCATGAACTTGACAGATTGAACTTGGTCATGTGAAGGAAGTGCTAGCAGGCATATCTGACCACTGTGACTTCCAGGAGGTTGATATGGAGAAGGAACTCTTGGGCTGTCAATTTGTGTCTGAGGGTATGCCTACACTAGAAAAGTAAGTCAACCTCTATTAGGCCTTGGCTACACTTGCAAGTTACAGTGCTGTAAAGCCTCCCCCAGCGCTGTAACTCACTTCCCGTCCACACTGGCAGGGCACTTACAGCGCTGTATCTCCCTGGGTACACCGCTGCAGGTACTCCACCTCCCCGAGAGGAATAACAGCTGCAGCGGAGTGGCTACGACTCACGGGTGTGAGTGTAAACGGCTTGCAGCGCTGCACTAATCACCTTGTCAAGTGGCCAATCCTCTCCATTGTTGTGACCGGCTGCAGGAATGCGGAAGTGCCGGTTTCAAAGCTCGTACCACAGAGAAAAGTAAACAGATTGCAGCTTGCTTTGAGTGAGTGAATGAATGAGCAGGGGGCCGGGAGTTCGGAACTTGCAAAATAGAGAGACGACATGCTCCAAAAAGCACTCTCTCTCCCCCCACACTCCCTGTCACAATCCACCACCCCCCCATTTTGAAAAGCACGTTGCAGCCACATGAATGCTGGGATAGCTGCCCATAATGCACCGCTCCCAACACAGCTGCAAATGTTACAAGTGTGGCCACACCACTGCACTGGCAGCTGTCAGTGTGGACAGACTGCAGCGCTTTTCTCTACTCAGCTGCACGAAGACAGGTTTAACTTACAGCGCTGTACAGCTGCAAGTGTAGCCAAGGCCTTAGGTCAACTTACAGCCACCGCAGTAATTACTGGGGTGGTGCATGTCCACACTACCCTCCTTGGGTCGGTGGTCTCACCAGGAGGCTATGTGGGTAGCTGAGTGCCTGGTCTTTAAGCTCCGCTGGCAGCTCCCTGCTGGGAGCCCAGCTGCCCCACAGGTTCCTGGGCTCCCAGCAAGGAGTGGCCTGTGGGGGGGGGCACCTGGGTTTCTTGCTTTGGCTACCAGCCGGGAGTGGGGGTCCACTCTCATCTCAGCTCCCAGTGGGGAGCGGGGTCCAGCCCGCCCAGCTCTCCAGGGGAGTGGGGGGCAGCTGGGGTCCAGTTGCCTGGCTGTTATGGTTCCTGCCGTGAAATTGACAAGACAGCCAACAACTGATGTAAGTAACCCAGTGTCTACACAGACACTGCGTTGCCCTAACTACACTGACATAAGCTTTACATCTCTTGTGAGGTGGAGGTATGATGTTGGTGTAGTACGGCACTTACATCGGTGGGAGGAAGGCTGTAGTGTAGACACTGACATAATTAGGTCAATGTAAGTGTAGACCAGCCCTTAGTATTTCAGCCATGTAAGGAGGCAGTTGAGTTTCATGGTTGAGGCTGAGAAGATCCTTTAGAATGAGCCAGTGAGAAACACTATGACATAAAAATTCCCTTTTACATTTAGAATGTGGGAGAAGTACTTTAGGTGAGACTCCTAGTGCAGAATAAGATCCTGTTAAAAGTGTTCAGAAACTTTCAGAGGTTCTACATAAGATCAAGCAAGTGGGTAAAAAAACAACGAACCAACAAAAAACCCACATAGGATATACGATTGAATTGCCACACTTGGAGAGGAAGTTCATAGGCGTGTGTGTGTGTATTTCCTGCATGAAGAAAAAGCAGAACATTTTTGACAGCAGCATGAGCTGCAGGAGGAGAACTGCATTTGTACTTTTGTCCAATAATAAATGCATGTTAGTTACTTAGGTCCTGCCTGTGTTATCGTTTCAGGAACTCTGCTAGCTTGGGTAACCCATCTATAAGTAGATTGTGAGGTCTTATGCAATGCTCAACCCACAAGGGCATGTTCAATTTGGAATACATCTTAAGATGGATAGAAGTGCAGATTATTATTACTTTTCATATCCCTGCAGCTGATGGTTTTAAAATGAAGGCCGCCAGTGTAAGAAAATGAGTGAAGAGAATGAGAGAGACCACAGAGAATCTACATTTGCATTTGATGGAGCATAAGGTAATGAATTATGGTGTAAATACTTTGTGGGTTCCAGAAGAACAGCAAAAAGTAACCAGGGCCTGGGCAGATGACGGTTTGGAAGTGATGACGCCTTGTAGAAAAATACCCTATGGCAGCACAGAAATACCCTTCTCTGTTGAAAGGACAGTACGCTGCATGAGAGACTGCATTAGGATTTTTTAAAATGTCCCTTTCACGTACTAAAATGATGAGAGGTACAGCTGGACAGCAGGTGCTCTGCCTATTAATAATGTATGTCTTACAGAAGTAAAGTCTTAGCACAACTCTAGCAGGTGTCTAAAGTTGGTTCCTTACTCCCATTTTCTTAATTCATGGTTCTCAGTTCTTCATTCAAAGGTACAAATTTAATTTAAAAAATCTTCAGTGTAAGTCTACTGTCATAAATATAAAGGGAAGGGTAACAACCTTTATGTATACAGTAACATAAATTCCCTCCTGGCCAGATGTACTGAATCTTTACCTGTAAGGTGTTAAGAAGCTCAAATAACTTGATTGGCACCTGACCAAATGGACCCATAAGGAAAGAAGATACTTTCAAATCTGGGGGGGGAGAGGTTTTGTTTGTGCTTTCTTTGTTTGTTCCCTCTCTGGATGGAGAGAGAGACCAGGCAGGAAAAACATCTCCTGAAAACATACCTGAAATGATCCATCTAAGATTACAAAAATTGTAAGTAAGGGCAAGGAAATGAGTTGGATTATATTTTGTTTTCGCTTCTGAATTTTCCCTATACTAAGAGGCGATTTCATTCCTGTTTTGTAACTGGGAAGCAATGTCAGAGGGGAATCCTCTGTGTTTTAAATCTTTTTATTTACCCTGCAAAGTTACCTTCCATCCTGATTTTGCAGGTGTGATTCTCTTACCTTTTTTATAAATAAAATTCTTCTTTTAAGAACCTGATTGATTTTCAGTGTCCTAAAAACCAAGGGATTTGGTCTGTGCTCACATTGTAACCAATTGGTTAGTATATTATTCTTAAGCTCCCCAGGAAAGGGGGTGAAGGGGTTTGGGGGAATATTTTGGGGGAATAGGAACTCACACTTTCTTGTCAACTGTTGGAAATGGGCAACATCCACCTTGATTGCATTGGCCTCATTAGCACTACAAAAGTAATTTTCCTCTTTTGATATTCACCCCTTCTTGTCAATAGTTGAGAATAGGCCACTTCCACTTTAATTAAATTAGCCTCATTAGCACTGACCCCCCCCCTTCTTGGTAAAGCAACTTCATGTGCTGTAATATTTATACTGCTTTCTGTATTTTTCACTCCATGCATCTGATGAAGTGGGTTTTAGCCCACAAAAGCTTATGCCCAAATAAAAAAACAGACTTCAAAGAGAAAGAGAGAGCTTATGCCACAAGGACTCCTCGTAGTTTTTGCTGATACAGACTAACAAATAATAAAAAACAGACTTCAAAGAGTAACTGCAGAGCTACAATTCATTTGCAAACTTAACATAATTAATTTGGGCTTGAATAGGGACTGGTAGTTGCTGGCTCACTACAAAAGCAATTTTCCCTGTCTTGGTATTGACACCTCCTCATCAATTATTGGGAGTGGACCACATCTACCCTGACTGAATTGGCCTTGTCATCACTGGTTCTCAACTTGTAAGGTAACTCCCTTCTCTTCATGTGTCAGTATATTTATGCCTGTATCTGTAATTTTCACTCCATGCATCTGAAGAAGTGGGTTTTTACCCATGAAAGCTTATGTCCAAATAAATCTGTTAGTCTTTAAGGTGCCACTGGACTCCTTGTTTTTGTGGATACGGACTAACATGGCTACCCCTCTGATTAGAGAAGTATATAAATGGTAATTGGGGCTATTCCTTATGAATAGCTAAAATAGCAATGTTAAATGGACTAGAGCTTTGAAATGCAAACCTGTACTGTTAGAGAATTAAAGGTAATACTAATTGTATGTATTTACTTATATCTTGTTAGATGTTTATCATGTAAACAGATAGTTCCTGTCTATCACTGTATTCTGTTAATTCAGAGATTAAAAGGAAATATTAACATTTAGATAAACCTTGGGTGTAATAATGTCATTGTCTATATTTCTCTGAAGTTTGTAGCAAACTGTCTATGAACTGGGTAATGGATAATTACCTTATGCAGATGAATGCAGCTAGTTACTTATGCGTACATAGGAAATAGTTAATTCTACTTCAAAGACACTATTCTTCACCCAAGGAACATCTGCTATGAAGAAGCTAGCATAGCCTGCAAAAAATCTCTATAAAAACTCTTGGGACCTGATCCTTTCGTCTCAAATCTGCTTAAGCTTCATCAGGGGAAGTGTAAGCCGAAAGACTGAGGTATCCAATTTCATTTTGGATCAGCCTGATGTTGGACATTGGACTGCAACCCATGGACTAATTCTAAAAGAACTATTTGCAGTGCTAAAGCTCACCATCTCTACTATGAATCTGATCTAAGAACTCTGTTTTTACCTGTATGTATAATGATCCTTTAACGAATACTCTCTCTCTCTCTCTTTTCTTTTTTAATAAATCTTATTTAGTTAATAAGAATTGGCTGTAAGTGTGTATTTGGGTAAGATCTGAAATATTCATTGACCTGGGAGGTAATGTGTCCGATCCCTTGGGATTGGTAGAACTTTTTATATGATGAATAAGATATTCAGTAAACCTCATCATATTTGACTTGTCTGTCTGGAAGGAAGCCCAAGGCTGGGTTGCTTTAAGGGAACTGTGTTTTTGGCTTCTAGGTGGAAGCTATTTTGTTACTGGCCTGCTGAATCCAAGTATTAGAATAAAAAGAGTTTGGGGAATTGTCTACCCCATTCTTTGCAGTTTGCCCTAATTAAGCAATCTCATTGTGCCCCCCCTCCCCAGGACCCAGGTCACATACCCCTTTGCTCCCCAGAACGTGCCAAAAGTTCTACTTGAGTGGCAGTCTAAGCCATCAATCTCTGAGAGATGCTTTCCTCAGTCCCATCTACACCTGTCCTCCAGTGCTGCTGCTACTCAGAGTCCTAAACAAAATCAAGCAGGACAGAGCCAAAGTCATCCTAATTAGACCAACTTGGCCAAGACAAATTTGGTACCCCTACCTGATACGCCTCACATCTAGTCTAGCCCTACAGCTACCGACTTTTTCCAACCTGCTAATTCAGGATTCGGGACACATTCTTCAGCATGAACAAGCTACAGGTGGCTATCATCTCCACTCAGTGAATCAGTGAGCTGGGCCTTTAATGTCTGATACCCCTACACCGTTTTCTATAAGAAGAATGACCTGATTGAGATGAAAATCTGAGGACATCTTAGGAAAAGACTGGGGATGTGGACAGTGGGATACATTCTCTTTATCCACCATAGTCTTTCATCCTAAATCTCATCTGACCAGGGAGGAAGCCTCCTGGGAGAGATCTCAGAAACTGACTCCCTACTTTGGGGTAAGTAGGATGGCAAATGGCCAAATGCTGGATGTAGTGGGTTGTTGGCGACCCACCATAGACACTGAAACCCTTAATTTGGTGTGAGATTTTATTGTGGCAGAGACTCTGATCAAGGGACATGGGCTGGGACTGATATCCTGCTGAAGTATGGAGTTTACCCTGAGGGATAAAATATGCACTGAGATTGGAACTCACATTGTTGTAATTTGCCAGAATGATGCCACTGATGTATGAAGGGTAACCACCGATTGCAGTCATTTATGCCTCTACAAAACTGAATGCAATGTGGATGGAGCCAGTCAGAAAATAGGAAGGAGGGGACTATCCACAATGGAAAATGTTGATGAAATCAAAAAGTCATTTTCATTGAAATTTTACATGGAATACACCTCTACCCCGATATAACGCGATATAACACAAATTTGGATATAATGCGGTAAAGCAGTGCTCCGGGGGGGGGGGTGGGGCTGCGCACTCCGGCAGATCAAAGCAAGTTTGATATAACGCGGTTTCACCTATAACGCGGTAAGATTTTTTCGCTCCCAAGGACAGCGTTATATCAGGGTAGAGGTGTATTTTGAGTTTTTGACAAAACAAAAATTTAAGAATGAAAATATGTCAGTTCCGAAATGCCACCATGGTAATGCATGCTACCACTCTTCTCTATGGCCTGGTGTTCCTGCTAAGATTAAATCTCTCATGAGACATCTCGGTCTTTCCTCTTGATGCAGGGAGGTGGCATACCATGGCGCTTCCATGGCCACAGGGCATCATGAGAGATGAATTCCAGCTGGGTCCATGGAGGAGAATGGGACAGGGCCGCCCACAGGATTCAGGGGTCCTGGGGTCTTCGGCGGCAGGGGGCCCCCGCCGCCGAATTGCCGCCAAATACCCAGCACTTCGGCGGCGGGTCCCAGAGCGGAAGGACCCCCACCACCGAACTCCGACGAAGACCCGGAGCAGAAGAAACTCCGGGGGCCCGGCCCCTGTGAGAGTTTTCCAGGGCCTCCGGAGCAAGTGAAGGACCCCGCTCCAGGGGCCCTGAAAAACTCTCGTGGGGGCCCCTGCGGGGTCCGGGGCCTGGGGCAAATTGCTCCACTTGCCCCCCCCCCTCGGGTGGCCCTGGAATGGGAACATGTGGCCCCCAAACTACAACTCCCATGAAGCGGCAACAGCATTTCCGAATGGGGTTTGGACTTCTGGGTTTTTGACCAAAAAAAATCAAAATTTTCTGCAAAAATGTTTCCAAAAAACAGTCTTAATGGAAATATTTCAGCCAGTCCTAAGTGCAGAGTATAAAACACTACTGGCCCAGAATTCTCCACTCACTGACAATGAATGAACTCCAACAGAACTCTGAAAGGTCTGAATTCTTCAAGGCTGATAGGTAATCAAAAACAACTTGAAGGGAAGAATTCACATAGCCCTGGACCTTGAATAGTTTTTACCCCCCTATGAAGTGAATGTAAAGCATTACTATTCTGATTTGTTACCATTTTACACCTATTTAGCACTCACTTTGCATTGGTGTAAATGACCACATAAGGTGCAGGGCAGTAAAGTATCAGGCCACAAGAGCCAAAGAAATGGGCCTGTTTTTCTTTTCTTCCTTCCTTTATAGTCAATTGAGAGCATTGTTGTGGGGGAGGTTTTCCATGAAGATATAAATGCACTGTCAGTGTTTGCCTGTCAGGTTTTCTGGCTCTTCGGGTAAAAAGTAGCTTTGCCATGTCTTATACATACTTTTATAATATGGCTATCATAGGGGTGGCTAGCCCTTTAAGGGGAAATGGGTCTCAGCCCCTCTTGTGACACACATACCTCGCCTTCCCTGGTGGGGAAAATGGGTTCATGGCCCAATCAGGCCTCTGGGATAGATAAGGAGAGGTGTGGATAATGGGAAAGAGAAAGAATGACTCTAGAGAAGGAACCAAGACCTAGGAGCTGCTTCTTACTGAAAAGCAGTGGTGGGGGGAGGCTACTGCCCCCTGCAATGGAAATATTACAGGGGCTGACCTATGTTTCTGCCCCTGAATATTTCCTCTATACCTGGGAAGGGTATGATATGGGGCATCTTGGGCCTGCTCCTCTTCCAGCCCAGCTGGGAAGAAAAGGGGCATCTGGAGGTGGGGGCTGGATCCAGGCTGGATGGGGAAGCGGTGGCTGGGTGGAGTCACATCATTCAGGCCAGGGTGAGGGCTGTTTCCCCTCCAGGGCAAGAGCCACTTCCAGTTATATAAAAGCAGCAGCTGAGACAGGGAGCTGGGTTGTGGCTGCTCTGGGCGCCAGGGACAGGAGGGCTGCTGCAGCCACCCTGACCACACTGCTTCCTCAGCCTGCCACGCATCTTCAGGCCAAGGTGAGTGCCTGCCTGCCCTGCCACTGCCAGAGTCCCTGGCACTGCCTGAGGCCTGGTCTACACTACGACTTTAATTCGGATTTAGCTGCGTTAATCCGAATTAACCCTTCACCCGTCCACACTACAGAGCCAGTTAATTCGAATTAAAGGGCACTTAAAATCGATTTCTGTACTCCACCTCGACGAGCGGAGTAGAGCCTAAATCGATTTTGTTAATTCGAATTAGGGTTAGTGTGGCCGCACACCACCGAATTACTGTGTTTAAATTAATGGGGTAGTGTGGCCGCACACCACCGAATTAATGTGGTTAAAAACCGAATTAAGGTGCTTAGTGTGGCCGCGCACAATCGAATTTATACAACCTGTTTCCCAAATTCGAATTATCTAAATTCGGATTAATCCTGTAGTGTAGACATACCCTGAGTGCCCTCTGCACCCCAGACTTCTCGGTGCACACCCCCAGCCCCAAACTTCAGCCCCTCCATTCAAAATGAGCTTCTGGCAGGGAGCACCCCAAATAGCACCGGAGGAGCTGCGAGGGAAGAGACTGAAAAGGTCCCAGAAAAGGCTGAAAGCCACACAGACCCAGGACATCTGTCACATTCTTTTCCACTTCTAGTTTTAATTCTTTTGGCTTGTATTCTCCTACAGCCTGGGTAGTCAACTATTTTTTGTCAAGATCCAAATTTCTTGCTCAAGGTATAATCAAGGTCCAGACTCCAAAGGAAACTTCCAAAGAGAAGCCAAAGGGAACGCTAAACCATTAGAGGATGCTGGGGGCTAGAAAAGGCTGGGGATTGAGTGAGTGCCAGGGGGTGCCCCAGGATAGCAGCAAAAACTGACAGTCTGGCAAGGCAACATACAGAGAGGGAAAGGCTGGTGTGATCAGGACAGTCTCTTTCTCCCAGCCAGAGATGGGGGGGGGGTTAGCTGGTCTGACAGGCACTAACAAAAGCTGGCAAGGAAAGATGCAGATGTACCAGGCCCAGGCATATAGTGCTTTTATTAGTTTTACCCTTTGCTCTACATGTATTGTACCTTTGGCGGAAGGAATAAATAGTGCTTTGGTCTGAAGGCACTGTTTGAGTCATTTTAATCAACAATCTGGTCACAGGTCCCCATAGTGAAAGGGCTGACAGGTGCTAAATGCAGTTGGCCTGTTGCATTAACATGGTTGGGGAAACAGTGGGGCTATAGCCCAGACTGCAGATTTCCACCCAGAGTGAAGTGTAGGAAGCCATGCCTGTCACGCAAGAGGGACTAAAAGGGAACTAAGATGCAGTTTGCCCTGTAACTGTGACATGTACTATGGTTAAATTAACGCCTGTGAACAAACAGAAGACCTGACCTAAAATGTGTTTATTTAAACTACTGTACAATGGAAATCACATTCATTTTAAAGGCCAGTTCAGAGACAGGTGACACAAAGCTTGTACACAGGGATCGTCTTTGGAGTTTTCAGTGCTGAAGTTCTTTACCTTCTAATACAGTTTCGATGCACAACTGTGGTTATTTACTGAGTGCCGATAGTGTACTTGGCAGAGAACAAACATGGAGGAAGACACAGTCCCTGCCCCAAGGCGCTTACAATCTAAAATTAGACATACAGTACTGTTAGAACATATAAAGCTAAGTCTGAGATCTTGTCAGCCAGAATTAAGATGACCCACTTTAACAAAAGACCAGAATACCAAATATATATATATAATATAGGGCAGAGTGGTGTCTTGTGTTTTGGGGATATACAGATGTCTATACATGTGTTGGTGCGAAAGGCAATGGTGGGTTGTTTGGGGGGAAGAGGTGGTTTTATATTCTCTGGTGCTTCACGGACTTGTGCTTCCTGAACAGGAAAAAAGCAAATATAAATAAAATTAGCACGGTCATAGAACTTCACATACAAAGCACTGTACAACTTTAGGGCACATTAATTCCCAAGCAGTGGAGGAACCCAGTGCTGGGATGGGGGTAGAGTGAAAGGTGGGATGGCTGGCCCCTCATCCCTCACAAAGCCATGCTGAGACACTGGGTCTCCACCCTGGCATCCATGGATCTGCTGAGTTCTGAGTGTGGAAGCCCAGATACTGAAGTCACTGGGAATTCCATTAACTTCAAGGGGCTTTGGATCTGCTTCTGCCTGTACTGCAAAGAAGGAGAGAACCTGTCCCACCAGGGGACAATCTGCTAGAAATGCTGAATTTCCCATTCCCTAAACAAGTGTTTTCCCAGTTGAGAGCTGATCTGACTCTTAATCACCCTTTCTTCTTTAAGAAGGAAAAACAAAGAAAACCTGGGGAATTAAATACAAAAACATACTTTGATTTAAACTAAATTAACAATATTAAACACTCAGACATCTGGTCATGGAAGC
>NW_020684262.1:0-9251 GCF_002925995.2 Terrapene triunguis
CTATTCTTACTACTGGTCCAGTCCATCTGCCCAAGTACTAATGCATTTAGCTGGCCTAGCAATTATAGTAACAGCTAGGGGCTACCACTAATCTTTAGGATCAGTGCAATGTTTAAAGCTGGACATTGAAACCTAACAGTATTTTGGTCACCACTACTGAACCAATGCAGCCTATTGTCAAAATGTGTGTGTGTCTGTCTGTGTCCCTATCTCCCCGAGTCATATGAACATTCATGAAAACTGACCCAATGGATATATGTGATAACGCCTAGAAAACCATTTGACTTGGTTTGATCTGTAGACTTAATCTAAGTCATGAAAAAGAAAATGGATTGTAATTTAAAGGGGGACGGGGCGGGCCCTTGAGATTTGGGCTAAATATGCCAAAAATTTCAAGCCTGTCAGACTCAAAATAAGCACCTAAATCTATATTGAATAAGTATCTTGGTTTTTCGGAGGTGCTGACTGCCTGAAGTTTTCACTCAGTTTCTTTAAAAAGCAGGCCCCTTATGTTGTTGCATAAAGACAGATCGAAGTTATGACCACAAATAAGGAAATGTGTCCACTCTTACTTATGATTGAGTGTAATTGTGTGCATTTAAATAACCTTCCCCCCCCCCAAATGTTTACCACTTGAATGCCCAGAATAAACAGATTAAAGGCAAATAAAACACTATGTGCCAAATCCTGTCTTCTGATTCACATGCAAGACTTCTTTTGGCTTCAAGGGTAGCATTTGGCCCTATGAATTCTCAGCAGAGATCGTGCACTCTGGAATACTGGTGCTGATTAAAATAGAATCATTTTTTACTCATTGCTAAAAGTCTGTTAATAGTAGCACAAGACATTACACAATCCTAAAAAAAGTGACATGACATAATTCTTAAAATATGTTAAGCTTCTGAGATTAACACTGTAGTGAAGTTTGTTTATTATAGCAACTTAGGCCTGGTCTACACTAGGAGTTTATGTCGAATTTAGCGCCGTTACATCGACTTAACCCTGCACCCGTCCACACCACGAAGCGATTTAGTTCGACATAGAGCTCTCTTTAATTCGATTTCTGTACTCCTCCCCAACGAGGTGAGTAGTGCTAAATTCGACATGGCCATATCGAATTAGGCTAGATGTGGATGGAAATCGACGCTAATAGCTCCGGGAGCTATCCCACAGTGCACCACTCTGTTGACGCTCTGGACAGCAGTCCGAGCTCGGATGCTCTGACCAGCCACACCCCGGGAAAATTTGAATTCCTTTTCCTGTCTGGGCAGTTTGAATCGCATTTCCTGTTTGGACATCGTGGCGAGCTCAGCAGCAGTGGCAACGATGCAGAGCTCTCCAGCAGAGATGGCCGTGCAATCCCAAAATAGAAAGAGGGCCCCAGCATGGACTGATCGAGAAGTCTTGGATCTCATCGCTGTGTGGGGAGATGAGTCCGTGCTTTCCGAGCTGCGCTCCAAAAGACAGAATGCAAAGATCTATGAGAAGATCTCTAAAGCCATGGCAGAGAGAGGATACAGCCGGGATGCAACGCAGTGCCGCGTCAAAATCAAGGAGCTGAGACAAGGCTACCAAAAAACAAAAGAGGCAAACGGACGCTCCGGATCCCAGCCCCACACATCCTGTTTCTACGAGGCACTGCATTCCATCCTAGGTGCGGCCGCCACCACTACCCCACCACTGACCGTGGACTCTGAGGATGGGATATTGTCCGCGGCCGGTTCCTTGGACATGTTAGCGGACGGGGAAGATGAGGAAGGAGATGAGGAGGACGAGGCAGTCGACAGCGCTTACAACGCTGATTTCCCCGACAGCCAGGATATCTTCATCACCCTTACAGGGATCCCCTACCAACCGTCCCCAGCCGTTATCCCAGACACAGATTCAGGGGAAGGATCAAGCAGTAAGTGCTCTAAACATGTAAACATTTATTTTTAACAGAACTGGAATATTTACAATATTAACAAAGGATTTCTCATGATTTCTCTGCCTTAGGCGCTTCACTATTTAGCCCCAACTATTTAAAAAAAATTTAACAATGTCCGGTTATTCATGATTCTGCTGCCCAAGACGCTCCACTCTTTAGTCCCAGTGCACCTACGCCAAAATCCGGTCAATATGGCCGTGGATAGACGCGAAATCCTCATGGGAGAACTCTTCGTAGGTCTCATGGAGGTACTTTTCCAGCCTGTTCATCAGGTTCCTGGGTAGGGCGATCTTATTGGGCCCTCCGTGGTAGGACACGTTTCCGCGCCACGACACAATCAGGTACTCCGGTATCATTGCCCTGCAGAGCATGGCGGCATACGGCCCTGGTTTCTGCATGCTTTCTCAAAGCATCCTTTCCCTCTGGCACTCCGAGATCCTCAGCAGGGTGATGTCGCTCATGACGCCCTGCTTTGAATTAGGTAGGGGAAAGTTAGTATTGGGACTGCTTGCCCGTTCCTTTACAGAACTGTAACCGCCGGTTTACAGCCACGCGGTTTACAGCCGCGAGGGGGTGGGACAGGGACAGAGTTCATGCTTGCAGGATTGCTGCCAGCAGAGACTCGCATTGCTTTCAATGTCAAAGGAGGCCAGTGCCACTATTAAAGTTTTAAGCAGCCACAAGTCTACGGCTTACCATCTTTGCCAGCTACACAAAGTCCGGTGTCCTGCCCCGCTTGTCAGATCGCCACTGCAAGACCGCAGGCACTGTAGGCGAGGGCCGAAAATTCGACCTTGTCCTCTGTGGGCATGTGATAGGTGCAGTGCATGGTCTTGTTCACAGAGAAAGACTATGTTCTTTGTTCACAACTACATTTATCTGTCTCAGGAATTCACTCCCTTTTTCCAATTCCCACAGCCACATCTGCGACTGTCTCCAAACCCAGCCTGGCCTCACACTCCCAGAGGCTAGCGCAGATTAGGCGGAGGAAGAAGAGGACACGGGAAGACATGTTTGCTGAACTAATGGGATGCTCCCGAGCCCAGGCAGCCCAGCAGACACAGTGGAGGGAGAACTTGTCACAAATGCACCGGGCAAACATGGAACGGGAGGAGAGGTGGCGACAGGAGGACCAGCAGGAGACTCAAACACTGCTTGGACTAATGAGGGAGCAAACGGACACGCTCCGCCGCCTTGTGGATGTTCTGCAGGACCGGAGGCAGGAGGAGAGAGCCCTGCTGCAGTCTCTCTCTAACCGCCCTGCCCCGCCACCAAGTCCCATACCCCCCTCACCCAAAGTCCAAACACGGAGGGGCGGCAGGGGCCGTGAAAACTTTCACTCCACCCCTGCAGACTGCTCTAGCACTAGAAGGCTCTCATTCCCCAACATTTGAAAAGTCCTTTCCTACCCGCCTCACACAAGACCCCGTCCAAGTTTCACCCCCCCGTTCCATGTGTGGTTGTTAATAAAAAATACGTTTCTGTTCATTAATGTTTCCATCCTGTTCTTTTGGAGTAGAGTCTGTCTGAAGGGGGGGGGAAGGGGCTTGGTAATTGGACAGGACAGTCACCTTTAGCAGGGTACAGAGGTGGGGGCAGGTCCAGCAGCAGGGCACATACACAGTGCAGTGACTAGTTACCCTGGTCAGTCTGGGAGGTGGTTTTCATGTTCTGGGGGGGGGGGTTGCTCTGTGACTTTGTGGCGGGGGAGGGCAGTTACAGATCTAATGCAGCGGTCCTTACCCTGGATCACAGAGCCGCGCAGCAGGGGAGCTGTAACCCTCCTCCCCCTGCCAGACAGTCACATAGCCGACACATACACGCTGTCCCGCCCAGGACCAGTCCACCACTGCGGAGCCTGTCATTCCTGGAGTTTAGAAGCATCATTTGCATCACAACACTAAACCCGCCCCCCGCCACAGTCTGCGTCCCAGGTTTAAAACATTCCCGCGAAAACAGTAATAAAGACAACGGTATTCATTAACAAAACAGAACAGATTTTATTTTTTGGGAAGGGGGTGAAGGGGGTATGTAACTGGAGAGGATAGTCAACGGTAACTGGGTAAAGAAACGGGGGCAAGTTCAGCTTCTGTGTCCACAAACTTAAAAGTCACTGGTGACCCTGCTCAGTCTGGAAACTGGCTTTCAAAGCCTCCCGGATGCACAGCGCATCCCGCTGGGCTCTTCTAAATCGCCCGGCTGTCTGGCTGGGCGTAATCAGCAGCCAGGCTATTTGCCTCAACCTCCCACCCTGCCATAAAGGTCTCCCCCTTGCTCTCACAGAGATTGTGGAGCACACAGCAAGCTGCTATAACAATGGGGATATTGGTTTTGCTGAGATCACAGCGAGTCAGTAAGCTTCTCCATCTCCCCTTGAGACGGCCAAAAGCACACTCCACGACCATTCTGCACTTGCTCAGCCGGTAGTTGAGCAGTTCTTTTTCTGTGTCCAGGGCGCCAGTATAGGGCTTCATGAGCCAGGGCATTAGCGGGTAGGCTGGGTCCCCGAGGATCACTGTAGGCATCTCCACATCCCCAACAGTTATCTTGTGGTCCGGGAAGTAAATACCTTCCTGCAGCCGTCTAAACAGACCAGAGTTCCTGAAAACCCGAGCGTCATGAACCTTGCCCGGCCATCCGACGTTGATGTTGGTAAAATGTCCCCTATGGTCCACCAGTGCTTGCAGCACCATTGAAAAGTAGCCCTTTCGGTTGATGTACTGGCTGGCCTGGTGGTCCGGTCCCAGGATAGGGATGTGAGTCCCATCTATAGCCCCACCGCAGTTTGGGAATCCCATCGCGGCGAAGCCATCTATGATGGCCTGCGCGTTTCCCAGGGTCACTACCTTTGACAGCAGTACCTTCACGATTGGCTTGGCTACTTGCATGACAACAACCCCCACGGTAGATTTGCCCACGCCAAAGTGGTTCGCAACTGACCGGTAGCTGTCCGGCGTTGCAAGCTTCCAGAGGGCTATGGCCACTCGCTTCTGGACAGTCAGGGCAGCTCGCATCCGGGTGTCCTTGCGCTTCAGGGCAGGGGACAGCAACTCACAAAGTTCGAGGAAAGTCCCCTTCTGCATGCGAAAGTTTCGCAGCCACTGGGATTCATCCCAGACCTGAAGCACTATGCAGTCCCACCAGTCCGTGCTTGTTTCCCGGGCCCAGAATCGCCGTTCAACAACATCCATATGCCCCATTGCAACCGTGATGTCCTCGGCGCTGGGTGTCCTGGTTTCAGACAGGCGTGTGCTAATCTCGGAGTTCAGGTCCTCACCCCGCTGCCGTAGCCTCCTCGCCTGATTTCTCTCTATCTGCCTCAGTGAAAGGTCGATGATGAGCTGCGAAGCGTTGACAACGGCCACAACTGCAGCGATGGTCGCAGCGGGATCCATGCTCGCAGTGCTGTGGCGTCCGCGCTGTCACTGACCAGAAAAGTGCGCGAACTGATTTCCCGCCGGCGCTTTCAGGGAGGGAGGGCGGGAGTGACGGTTGGATGACGACAGTTACCCAAAAGCACCCTCGAGACATTTTTTTCCCCCAGAAGGCATTGGGGGCTCGACCCAGAATTCCAATGGGCAGCGGGGACTGCGGGATAGCTGCCCACAATGCACTGCTTCCAATGTCGACGCTTTCCCCGTTAGTGTGGACTGACAAAGTCGAATTACTGTCCTTAGTGTGGACACACACGTTCGACTTTGTAATATCGATTCCACATATTCGATTTAACTAAAATCGAACTACTCTCGTAGTGTAGACATACCCTTATTCATCATTTATCTCCTGGGCAGAAAATCAACCTAGATAAAAAGAACTGTAGAATTTCTACTTAATTACTTTCCAGCTAATTACTTTCTGCATTATAGAAAAGAAATAGCTGGGCTCTTATATAATTGTGGAACCACTGAAAAAAAAATGCATAGTAAAATAAAAGGAACTAATAAAATAGGTCTAGAGGTGAATACTAATATGGAAACCAAAATTTTAGGCGGGAAAAGGTTGCCTCTATCGCCTAGATGCATGCCACCTTGCTTTGAGGCAAACGGACTTCACAAGCTAAGCAGCTGGGTTTGGTCAGTATTTGCATGGGAGACAGCGGAAGAGAGACAGTTCTGATGATATAGTAGGTCGTGATCTACTGTACCTTCTCTGTCAGTAGAATATTCATGGTGCTAAAAGGCAAGGTCTTGTTGGAGGTCGTTCCTTGTACATGAAATATAAACCCGAGGTCTCACTCACTTGATAGTCTCTTAAGAAACCACAGGAAAAACTGAGTTTGAGTCTTAGTGCTCTAGCCAAATCCCAATTCTGGTCATTTCATTCTGCCTACCTCAGTTCCCCCTATAGTATCAACTGGAAACCATAGTCTTCCCCTTCTGTCCTAAACTGCTGTGTACTGTTGCTGTTAATCAGCTGCTGCCTTTCATTTAAGTGGTTGGTGAAGAAATCCTTACACATAGTGGGCCAAACTCATCCCTAATTTAATTCCATTGACTTCAGTGGAGTCATACCGGGGTGAATTAGGCTGAGTTTATATATCAGCTTAAATTTGTAAAGAATTGTGGAATCCTTCAAGATGAAAGCTGCTTTATGGAGGTTATTTATCTTTATTGTGTGGGAGAATACATTTTAGTACAATATCTTGAGGTCACTTCTAGTCTGCGTTTGTGCTGTCTGAAGAGGAACTTATAAAGATAATGTGTCAGTAACTGGAAATGTAAGCTTCCCTCACATGAACTCTGCAACTCTTGCTGTGACCCCAGGATTACATCTTGCCATGATCTCTGGATTTGATTTTACTTCTCAAGAGAATCTAAAGGCAAATATCAAGAAAAGCTTTGTTTCTCAAGACTTTTCAATCCGATTCTGCTGTTGCCTCTGAAGGTTTCTTTAATAGGTACAAGGTGTTATGCTACTGCAAACATACTAATAACATTATAAATTCCCCATCTGTCAGAAGTCACATAGCTTGGACTACAGACTGTCACGTGTTCTTCTGAGGTTTGATCGTGGTGGCTAATTAGTTATTGCATAAGCAACTTCAACAACCTACTGTATATTTTGTCACATACAAAGTGATCAAATATGATATTAAGAGTTCTCATGATGAAAGCTAGAAAAAGGAGCACTCAGTAACTAAGACCTTATAAATGGATTGGAACAGAAAAGGTGAATGTTATTCTCTAGGTGGCTAAAACAATTGCAAAATTATATTAACTAGAAGGTGCCTGCCTCAAAGACACTATAAATAAATGAGACAACACACCAGACTAATTTTATAGTCTGACCAAGATATATTAGGAGCGGCAATCAGGGGATCGTTACAGTTTTGCAATTTGGACTTCGTTAGAGATATGCAGGGGGGAAAAATCAAAATGGGCAGAATGACATTTTCCTGAAAAATGTGTCTTGAAGATCAAGCCCTCCCCATTACTGTCTATTATTATTATTTAACATTGGCACTACAGAAGTGCCAATAGACCCCAATCAGGATTGAGGGCCCACTGTGCTAAGCATATAGTAAGAGACAGTCCCTGCCCTCAAGGAGCTTACAGTCTAAGAGAATAAGTGACACACAAGGGTGTTGGTGGATGAACAGTAAAACACATCATATACCTTCCATTAAAGATATATGAAGTGTCTTGCTCATGCTTTGCACCACTGAATTACCAGACAGTACATAAAGTTTAAGAGCCATATTGTGCTGTCTTGGGGTAAAAGAAAAGGTGACAAAGGACCCAGAAAACTCCACTTATACATTACAAAAAAAACAAAAACAAAGGGAGGATTTAGAGGACCGCACATTAGACAGGGTGCACAGCCTCTAAATCTCATGCATCCCAGGAGTTTGTAGGGAAAGGAAACTCCAATCTTGCAGAATGCCAATGCTTGTGTGGTGCTGTATGCATCTACATGCTGCCCCAATACACTCCAAGGGGGTTACAGACAATAAGTGGAGGCTAACACTACTGGCCGCATGGACCCTGATTCTGAAGTTACTCCCTGTTTGTACTCCAAACCCCCACAGAGCCATGTGCAGAATTGAGTTGAAGTGAGTTCTTCCATAAATGTAAGGGCTGGAGGAGGAGTACTTCCGCTTCAGGGACTTCTCCACCCCATTTTCCTTTTATTTGCTTCTCTCCCATTAAAAGGAGAAAACAGCTCTAAGTTAACTTGCAACGACTTCAGTTATGGAGATGGGTTTTTTTAATAGCACAAATTAACTGTTAACAAGGAACACTTCTCAATATGAACATTATTTCATACCAAGGATCCCACCTATTCTGGTGAATCTTACATCCCGAGATACTGTAATTGCTGGTATGTAAAGTCTTTCTTCGACTGATATATTCTGTAGCTGGGCTAGCATTAGAGATTAGATTCATTCAGCAGTAAATGAAAAACACAATTCCTTGAGTCTGGGGTAAAATAAATATAAGGAACCCAATAAAAGGACTAATTTTTCTGGTGTAATCAATGTTATTGCTGTAACAATTACCTTGAATAAAAGCTGTACACAAACACAATAAAATCAAAAGCAACATTAACACTGAGTACTTTGAAACATTAACTTTGGGAGACTTTTGCTTATAACCAACTTACAAATTCACAAAACGGTTAAAATAATTTCATTTCTAGTTGTCTATGGACAAGAATGACCAGAGCAAGGCCGTGGTCATGGGAATTATGACAATGATTGGAAACAGAAAGCAGTTCTTTCAGAATGTAATTCTTTTTTCTAATCCCCAGATGAATTTTTCCGACTTATTCCAAGATACCTTTCATAAGTATTATTTAAAACAGTTTCTAATAATACCTCAAAGCAAAATATTGAGGGGGTTTTGTTTTGCCACAGTCTCAATTTTGGCATCTGGTCTAATCAAATATCACATAAGGTCTCAAATAGAGCATTCTTTTGCCTTTCTTTGAACTGACATGGCTGCAAGAGTTTTATTTTGAAGGGGAAGATAGGTATGGAGTCACTGGTTGCTGTACCAGAAGCAGATGAGTAGCTAGCAGACAACCAAACATGAAGTAAGTAAGCACATGCAGCAAATAACTGACCAGAACATTACTGAGAAAGAGAACTCTGATCGCTAATAGCAAACAGCTGTCAAGATGGCTAAAAATTGTAGCTCTTTTTAATATTTATTTCAGGTCACTTTCTCTCTCTGTTCAAAGGGGGAGGACTCATCTCACTTTCTGTCGTCAATTCTGTGCAACACACTCATCCTCAAAATTGTCACAAATAGCTATCCATCAGGTTTTTAATTTCAGGCATTTCTTCACCATACAGAAAGGCAAAAATATTCAACATACCTCA
>NW_020684263.1:0-3286 GCF_002925995.2 Terrapene triunguis
AAGGCAGAGCCTGTTTAGTAAGCACATGGTAAAAAAGTGAATAAAAATACATTTAAACTATTCAATACCAGTGTAGGTTAAGAAAAAAGAGAGGTTAAAAGAAAGAACAGGGCAAGAAAAGGAAAAAGAGAGCCCCCTTTGCAAAGGGCAAGATAGACAGCACATGGTTGACTCAGAGAGAGAGAGAAATATCACCTTTCAAGTCTTTCTGTAGAATGAGGCAACTTCCCTGGTTCAGACCCTCTCAGACTTGTTATCACCGCCTTTGGATTGGACCAATCAGAGTCTGTTCTACAATAGCGTCATAGAATTCATTTTCCTGAACCAATTCTAGAGTCCTAAGATTTTAAACAAGAGCCATCTCCCTCCTCTTTCCCCTCCCCTCCTCTCCCCCTTTTTAACTGTCTTATTCTTATCTAAAAAAACAGACCCCCCCGCATTTTTCCCACCATGTAGCCCTTTTACATAGGGGTTTTTATAAAAGTTAAAACCATAAGCTTTTAGTAACAAACAATTTTTAAAAGTTTTCCCCTAGGTTTTAAACTAACAGGGGTTATTTTATTTTAGTAACAACAATGTGAAGTTGCAGCAAAGCTCCCGTTAGCAAAGCAGCCTGTGTGAGTCAGTGGATCACAGAGAAGGAGTTTGCTGCTTGACCTGCTTTTTAACAAACACAAGTAAAAGTTACATTAAGTTTTGCAAAGGTATAATTACTTGAAAAGACAAACCTAAGACACATCCCTTTTCTTTGTGTTGTAATAAAAAAAGAGCAGGCAGAAGCACCCTAGGTTTAACCCCAGGTTTTTAGTAACAGACAGTTTATATTCCCCTTATTTTGTAAACCAGTGGATCAGAGAGAAGAAGGTTTGTTTCTTCCCTGACTTTTTAACAAATAGAGGTGAAAGTTATATTAAGTCTTCTAAAGGAATAAACACTTTAAAAGACAAGTCTATCTAAAGACACATTTCTTTATTTAGTCCCCTTGGCATAAGTGTTTTAATAAAAAAAGAGCATGCAGAAACAACCCAGGTTATAAAAGTAATGTACAGTGACAAAAAAGTTTTAGACTAACGTGGGTTATTTTTTAGTAAGCACAATTTGAAACAGCAGGCTTTTTCAGCAAAGCCATTGTTAGCAAAAACAGCTTCTGTGAGCCAGTGGATCAGAGATAAGAAGGCTGCTTCTTTGCCTGCTTTTTAACAAATACAAGTGAAAGTTCTTTAAGTTTTGTAAAGGAATAAACACTTTAAAAGACAAGCCTATATGCAGTTACATTCCTTTATTTACAGGAGTGTTTCAATAAAATAGAGCAGGCAGAAACACCCCTGGTTTAAAACCACAGATCCTTAGTAACAGAGAGTTTATATTCCCCCTATTTTGTAAACCAGTGGATCAGAGAGAAGAAGGTTTGTTCCCCCCCCCCCCCACACACACACACTTTTTAACAAATAGAGGTGAAAGTTATATTAAGTCTTGTAAAGGAATAAACACTTTAAAAGACAAGCCTATATGAAGCAGGGCCACCCAGAGGATTCAGGGGGCCTGGGGCAAAGCAATTTCAGGGGCCCCTTCCATAAAAAAAAGTTGCAATACTATAGAATACTATATTCTCATGGGGGCCCCTGCAGGGCCCGGGGCAAATTGCCCCACTTCCCTGCCTCCCCGGGCGGCCCTGAAATGAAGACCCATACCTTCATTTAGCACTTTTGCATATGTTTCAATAAAAAGTGAGCATGCCGAAACATACCAGGGTTAAAAACACAGAGACCCTGTTTATAAAAGTAAATCATAGTGATAAAAAAGTTTTCCCCCTGTGTTTTAAACTAACATGGATTATTTGTTAGTAAGAACAATTTGAAACAGCATGCTTTTTCAGCAAAAACAGCGTCTGTGAGTTAGTGGATCAGAGATAAGAAGGCTGCTTCTTCCCTAAACTTTTTAACAAATGCAAGTAAAAGTTATATTAAGTCTTGTAAAGGGATAAACACTTTAAAAGACAAACCTATATGAAGACACATCCCTTTATTTACAGGTGTGTTTCAATAAAATAGAGCAGGCCGAAGCACCCCAGGTTTAAAACCCCAGGTCCTTAGTAACAGCTAGTTTATATTCCCCTTATTCTGTAAACCAGTGGATTAGAGAGAAGAAGTTTGTTTCTTCCCTGACTTTTTTAAAAAGAGAGAGGTGAAAGTCTTGTAAAGGTATAAACGCTTGAAAAGACAAGCCTGTATGAAGACACATTTTTTTATTTAGCCCCTTAGGCATAAGTGTTTTAATAAAATGTAAGTATGCAGAAACAGTTCAGGGTTTAAAAACACAGAAAACCTGCTTATAAAAGTAATGTATAGTGATAAAAAAGTTTTCCCCTAGGTTTTAGACTAACATGGGGTTTTTTTTTTTTAGTAAAAACTGTGAAGCTGCAGCAAAGCTCTTGTTAGCAAAAACAGCCTCTGTGATTAGAGAGAAGAAAGCCAGAACATAACAAAAGAAAGTCCTAGGCCTGCTTTTAAAACAAAATTATACCAAAAACGTGTACTAAAAAGAATAGTAACTTTAACTGTAAATAAGTTTACTATAGAAAATAAAAACTTTTTACAAAAAAAGTTTAAGAAAGCTAAAGTATGTACAGGGCCGGCTCCAGCATTTCTGCCGCCCCAAGCAAAAAAAAATTAAAAAGCCGCGATCACAATCGGCGGCGGCAGTTCAGCGGCAGGTCCTTCGCTCCTAGAGGGAGTGAGGGACCTGCCGCCCCTGAATTGACGCAGGTGCCGCTCCTCTCCCTTGGCCGCCCCAAGCACCTGCTTGTTAAGCTGGTGCCTGGAGCCGGCCCTGAGTATGTAGCCAGAGCCCTCCTGTGTTTTTCCCCAGAAAAAAACAAGGGGCCCCCTGCTCTGCTCTTATTTAAACAACGAGGGCCCTGTAACAAAAGCTGACCAACACATAATATAAACCATTTAAAAATGTGCTTTTTTAAAGTAATGCCTTAAACCCCCCTCTTTTTAACTTATTAAATAAACACATGAAAAAACAAACCTCGCTGAAGACACATTCCTTTAGTTATAGGAGTGTTTCAATTAAAAAAGAGCAGACAGAAACACCCCAGACCTAAACCCACAAAACCTTTACTAAGAAAAAGTTTTCCCCCAAGGTTTTTAGTGAGAACCAGCCTTTTGAAGGTAGTGGATTAGAAAAGAAGAAGACCCCTTCGAAAAAACAGGCTACCTGAAGCCACTTTTTTCATTTAGCCCCATTGGCATAAGTGTTTCAATACAATGTAAGTCTGCAG
>NW_020684264.1:0-5186 GCF_002925995.2 Terrapene triunguis
CTCCCCTTCCCCGGGGCCCCGCCCCTGTTCCAGCCAGGGTCCCCCCCGTTCTACCCCCCGCTGCGGCCCCAAGACTGGAGACGCTCTGTCCCCCCGCCACAGCGGGGAGTGAGAGCACCTCCAGTCCCAGGGCCGCAGCGGGGGGCCGGGTGCTGGGGCTTCCTCTGCCGGGGACAGGGTCGGGGGGCACCGGGGGCTTCCCTCACTGCCGTGCCTGCCCGGCGCTGCTGCTGGAGAGCGGGGTCGGGGCCTGGGGGCTTTCCCCGCTCAGCCAGGGCTCTGGCCCCCCAGTTGGCTGGGGCTCGTGGGCACGGGCCCCAGAGGCCCAGTGGCTAATCCACCACTGCTTCCCCCCATCCACTAGGCCAGCAACCCTACCAAAGAAGCAAATTAGACAGAGGTTAATGGGGTTACAACCACTCCGACCCTCAATCCAGCACATTTTGCTTAGCACCCAGCAGGCCTCTGATCGATATCAAACCTTCCCTCTCTTCCACACGCCCCAGCCTGCGACTCCGCGGGGGAGAGAATTTGCTCACCCAATGACAGCGCCACGCTCAGCCGGGATCCGGGCACATCTGCTGTCGATGGCCCCCGGGACCGAGCGAGGGTGGAACCGTGCGCCAGAGAGACGGGCAGCCGCTGTTAGCAGAACGGTTTGCTCGCAGGGTCGCCGAGTGACTAGAGGGCTGGGCTTTGGGAGACCTGCTTCCCCGCTCCGTGCCTCAGTTTCCCCACCTGTAAAATGAGGCTAATCATTCTGAACGGCTGTGAAATCAATAAAAAGCCATTCTGAAGTGGTGTCTTTTCAAATAACTCGCGCATTGCAGGCTGTCAGCCTGGGGGGCCGCGGACACGGAGTAAGGCCTGGCCGGGAACTGGAAGTAGCAGCTGGCCGTTTGTACCCTCTAGATTCAGAGCGGGACCCCTGTAGTCAGCACAGCTAAGGGAGAAAGGTCGTCTGGCCCCCGGCCCAGGAACTGATCCTCGTGCTAGTGATTAAGTAGCACTGGGGGGGGCTATTTTCAACGAACTGCCCCCCCCCCCGCCCCCGTCAGAAAATGCTGATTCGTCAACACGAAACCGTTCCAGGGCAATGTCTGTTTCTGTGACGCTTTCCTCAGGGCCGGGAGGGACTCGCTGGTCAAAGCCAGAGCCAGAAGTGAGCCCCTGGAACAGCCGCTAGCTCAGGACCCGGACTCAGACAGAGATCGGATTTACCCCTGGGGCTCCTAGGTCCCATGTGCGGGCCCCAGAGCTCTGGGGTAGCAAGAGGGGCTCTCCCCGGTGATTTCCTGTGAACAGTTTCCAAAGGCCTGTTTTCATCCTGCCGCGGCGCGAAGACGAGTGTCGAAACCTCCCCGCCCTCACGCGGTGAAATTCCCGCTTTCTGGCCAGCCTGGTCCCGCGGCGACGGTCCCTAGCTTGCTGGTACTGGCGGGGGCCAGAACGGGCTGAGTGCTCAGCGCGATTCTCTAGCCGGGCGTGGCCGGGAGCCACCCGGCCTGGTTATTTAGCCCCACTAGTTTTTAACTCTCTCCATTCCCAGGCACCCGGGGTTGCTATCCAGGACCTACCACGGACAGTCTCTTTATACAGCGGGTACTGCTGTCTGAGCCCCCCACACACACACACCCGGTTGGAAAATTACAATGAAAATAAAATAAAAATTGTCGAAATTTTCAGTGGAAAAATGCAACTTTTCATCAACAAATATTTCCCCCAGTGTTGGGGGAGGGGTCTGACAAAACAAGCTTTTTGGGGGATGCAGATGCCCGGTGCCGTCATGTCTGTCCAGTGCAAACGCCAGTTCTCCTGTGAGGAAAGTTTCCAACCAGCCCCACGTGCGAGGCCCGTGCGGCTCCAGGCCCCTGGGGCTGGGAATCGACGCCGTCTCTGATCCCTTCAGTTCCTGCTCCTGGTCGAACTCCACCCAGGGGTGTGTACATATCACTTCCTCTTCCTCCTTCCCGCACCATGGATCTCTGGCCCGGCTTCACCTTCCCGCTGATCCTGCTCACGGCCTTCTTGCTTTTTCTGCTGTGGAGGGGGCAGCAGGCCGGGCGGAGGAGCCTGCCCCCGGGCCCACGCCCGCTGCCCCTCCTGGGCAACTTGCCGCAGTTGTGGGGACCGTCGTTGTTACGCTCTCTGCTGGGGGTGAGTTCAGTTCCCGAGTGATTTCTTGCCCTCCGCCCCAAGGAGCAGGAGCCATCGGGCTCTTGGTGGCAGAGGGAGACACAACCCCGACTCCAGGGACTGGCTCTCAGGATCTCTGCCTGGCGCGTCGGGGGCCAGCGGAGGGGGTGGCCGCTCCCCGCTCTTCCTAGGACGAACCGCACGGAGCTGGGGGGCTGCAGCTCCTCCCGAATCCGGCCTAACAGGCAAAGGGCCAAGCCACCCTGTCCTGCACCCGAGTGGGCCGCGAGGCAGGAGATTCCTACAGGCCAAATGCTTGATTCGGCTCCCGGGCGTGTGCAGATCTGTAGCTGGGGTAAATAGAGCTGGCCCCAGGCGTGTCCTTTCGGAGGCCGTGATGGGACAGACGCCCGAATGATTTTGGCTACAGACCAGCCCTTACGGCTAAGAGCTCATCTGCTTGGCCATGTTGAATACGCAGCCGGGAACGGGCTGCTTCCCTCGCTGGGGGGGATATGTTCCCGGGCAGCGTAGTCCCATCGAAGCTCGGCACGCCCAGGAAACGCGGCGCTGGCTGAATGAATCCCGCAGCGCAGTCCATGGTGGGTGAGGCCGGGGTGGGTCGGTGGGACGGGCACCGGGCTGGCGAGCACAAGTTCTAACCCAGAGCGGATCCGAAGCATGTTCCTCGGTTTGGTTGGGGTTTCTCCACCTCGTGGAAAATGTCAACCTTTTGTCAAAAAGTGAAAACTTCTGGGACGTTGGCAAGTGAAAACCAAACGTTTCCAGCCCCACCCATCCGGGCTTCACCAAGCTGCACATTTGTGTTTGGTCGAAAACAACCAGGGAAAATAACATTTCGGGGGAAGTTTTTCAACCAGCCCAGTGCGTGGCCGTGGATGAACCAGTTTGCTTTGGTGCCTCAGTTTCCCTGTCTCTAGAACAGGGTCGGTGATAATGCTCACCCGCCTGCTGCCACCCGGGGTTAATTAGCTAAACGTCGGCCCAGCGCATGCACGTGTAGGAGACCCGAGTATCCGAACGTAACATCCGCTTCCCCGCTGCAGCTCCGAGACAAGTACGGCCCAGTATTCACCATCTACTTGGGGGCGAAGCGGGCCGTGGTGCTGTGGGGCTACGAGGCAGTGAAGGAAGCCCTGGTGGACCAAGCGGAGGAGTTTGGTGGCCGAGAGGGGTTAGCTCTTGTGGACAGGACCAGCAAGGGCAATGGTGAGGAACAGTCTGGTTCACGGCGTCACGGCAGCTCAGGTCGGGAATCAGCATCCTGGGACGCTGACGGAAAACCCCAAACACACCCAGCCCCGGACCAAAGCAACCCCAAGGGGAAATTCACACCTTTGAAAAACCCAAATCACACCCTCACCCCCCAGCAGAGGTTTCACCCCACAAAGCAGCCTCAACACAGAGCCTGGAGTCCACTGGGGGCTTTGCTCCCGCTCTCGATTTCCCCAGGGGAGCGCTCAGGCACTCTCCTCGCGGGTGTCGGGGACAGAGAGACAGACGGAAGGGGGTGTGCGGAGACAGACAGAAAACCTGCGATTCTCCCCGACTGAGTCTGGGCCAGCCCCAAGCATTCAAAAATTCATGAGCCAGCTGCCAAAAAACCCTGAGGGTTTTTTTAAAGCCAAATCACCGGCTATTTAAAAATAAGGAATGTCAGGTCCTTTTCTTTCACCTCCTGTTTCCTGAGTCTCCAGGGGTCACCTTTTCAAGCTTTTACCCCCACACCCATTAGGGGTAGGAACTTCTTTAAATAAAAGCTGAGGTTCTCGGCTATCACGAGACTCCAGGAGCTGGGGCTTTAAGGAAAAACTCCCAAAGCCGCGAGAAATGGCAGCGCGGCGTGTTACCCACGATCTCTTGCAGAAGAACTTTTCTCCGCAGTGATCGGCGGGGGGAGCTCATTTCCGGCGCGGGGCTGAGACTCGAGCCCCGTTCCCTGGGAGGCGCGTGCCCAGGGAGTGCCTTTCTGTCTGTGCCCAGGGCTTTTCTTCAGCAACGGGGAGACGTGGCGCCAGATGCGCCGGTTTGCCCTCAGCACCCTGAGGAATTTCGGGATGGGGAAGAGGAGCATCGAGGAGCGGATCCAGGAGGAAGTCCAGTACCTGCTGGAGGAGTTCAGGAAGACAGAAGGTATCCTGGCTTTGGTATTTTCAAAGAACTGGGGTTGGTCCAACGTGGGTGTCTCCCACTGTCCCCCCCGTTCCTTGTCCCATGACTCCAGACTCCCGGGAATTCCCACCTCCTTTTTCCTGTGTTCTTACTCGAGCTGGGGGGTTCCCAAGGGAAAATGTTGACCGTAAAATATCCATTCAAAATGATGCTGCAGGGCCTCATGGGAATTGTAGTTCGGGTACCTCATGTTCCCATTCTCCTCTACAGCTTGGGCAATCTGGCCAGACTACATCTCCCACGATGCATCACTTTCTCCCCTCTTGGTGAGGGGGCATGTGTCAAAGCCGTGGTGCATCAAGGGAGATGTAGTCCCGTGAGAGAGCCAGGCCAAGAGAAGAGAACAGAACGGAAGCATGAGGCACCTGGACTACACATCCCAGGAGTAGGGTGACCAGATATCCCGTTTTTAAAGGGACAGTCCCGTTTTGGGGGGATTTTTCTTATATAGGCGCCTATTGCCCCCCACCCCCGTCCCGTTTTTTCACAGTTGCTCTCTGGGCACCCTACGCAGGAGGCACTGGGGCTTCAGGAGTGGGGGAGGCACCGCCCAAGCAGAGACTCTGGGTCTGGTGCTGACGCAAGCCATGTGCGCTTCCCCCGCTGCAGCAGCCCTGGGGCTGCTCTAAGTTACGCCCCTGCTGCCATGGCCATGCCACGGGGCGGGGTGGGATCTCCGGAGTGCAGACCCGCTCCAGCCGTGCCCCTGGCATTTGAGGCTGGCGTGGAGGAGGCTCTCCATGTAGGACTCATGAATGAAATTGTTTTTAGTTATCCTGTACCATTGTAACTTCTGTTCACCATTTCATAACACCTGCCATTTTGCCTACATTGTAACTTTCATTACACTTGCCATT
>NW_020684265.1:0-2846 GCF_002925995.2 Terrapene triunguis
AGCACTGTACAGGTAGATGGGCCACCTAAGGAACACCTGGATCCGGGCAATTGTCCCAGGTCTCAACGGCCGAGGATATAAGTGAGGAACCCTGACCCGCAGCTGCTTGCTCCAACCATTACACTACGCTCCCTCTGCATCACTAGCCCTTGTCGACACGGAGGCCTGAAGGTTCAAATGAAATAAAAATTGAACCCGAGGCAAGAGTTTAAAAATGGGGCTCTGAAGTCAGGCTCCAAAGTCCATATCTAGGTACCCGAGTAAAAGACCAGATTCTTCAGAGCACTCAGTGACTGATTATGGATTTAGGAGCTGGAGTCCAGGCATTTCTTTTACACACTATTGGCCATAATCATTGTCCAAACTTTCTCCAAGTCTGAAAACGTTTGGAAGGTCTCTATTGGATTCACGTATGGACTCCATAAGAAGAGGGGATGGATGGGCCTGGGGTTAAATCCCAGGATACAAAGGATCTGGGTTCAGTTGCCGCCTTTGCCACAGACACCCTGTGGGACCTGGGCAAGTCACTTAGGCCCAGATTTTTTATGGCTATTTAGGCATTGTGACTGACTTTCAATAACACTTAAGCTCCTAAGTGCCTAGGTTACTTCTGATAAGGACACTTAGGCTATGTCTACACTACAAAATTAGGTCGGATTTATAGAAGCCGGTTTTATAGAAACCGGTTGTATGCAGCCGATTGTGTGTGTCCCCACCTAAAATGCTCTAAGTGCATGAAGTCGGCGGACCGCGTCCACAGTACCGAGGCTAGCGTCGACTTCCGGCGCATTGCACTATGGTACCTATCCCACAGTTCCCGGAGTCTCCGGCGCCCATTGGAATTATGGGTTGAGATCGCAATGCCCGGATGATGCAAAGCAGTGCCGCGAGGGGTTCTGGGTACATTGCGTCAGGCCCCTCCCCCGCCGTCACAGCAACGGCAGACAATAGATTCGCGCCTTTTTACCTGGGTTACCTGTGCAGACAACATACCACGCCAAGCATTGAGCCCGCTCAGCTCAGCTCACCGTCACCATATCTCTTCCGGGTGCCGGCAAACGTGGGACTGCATTGCTAAACAGCAGCAGCAGCTTACTGCCTTTTGGCGGTAGACGGTGCAGCATGACTGGTAGCCTTCATTGGCGATCTGGGTGCTGGCAGCTGTGGGGCTGGCAGCCGTAGGGCTGCATTGCACCAGCCCCTTGCCTTTTGGTAGAAGATGGTATATTATGACTGGTATCCGTCGTCGTCGTACTGCAGTGGCTGTCGATCATGGGCACCCGGGCAGACAATGATGGTTATCAGTCGTAGTATGCTATTTTCTGCCAGGCGCCCTGCTGGCTCATTGCACGTTAGCAGAGTCGTAGTATGCTATTTTCTGCCAAGTGCCCAGTATTGTCTGCTAAGCACCCAGAAGAGGCCGATGGCGATCTGGGTGCTGGCAGACATGGGGCTGGCAGACGTGGGGCTAGATTGCTACACAGCAGCAACCCCTTGCCTTTTGGGCAGTAGATAGCATATTACGATTGGTATCCATCATTGTCATATTGCAGTGGGTATCAGATGGTGCAATAGACCTGAAGGCTTACTGCCAAGCGCCCAGTATTTGCTGCCAAGCACCCAGAAAATGCCGAGGGCTATCAGTCATGCTGCACCGTCGTCTTAAGATGTAAAAAATAGATTTATTCTGCATTCATTTGCTTCCCCCCTCCCTCCTGCTAAACCCAGGCTTTTGAGTTCAATCTTTGGGGGGGGGGGCATTCTGTGTGACAGTTGTTTGTGTTTCTCCCTGATGCAAAGCCACCTTTCTTGATTTTAATTCCCTGTACCTGTACGCCATGTCGTCACTCACCCCTCCCTCTCTCCCTCCCTCCCTTCTTCCCCTGGTCCGTCAGATACTACTTTCGCGCCTTTTTTCAGACCAGACGCCATAGCCAGCACTGGGATTATGGAGCCCGCTCAGATCACCGCGGCAATTATGAGCACTATGAACACCACGCGCATTGTCCTGGAAAACATGCAGAGCCTCCTGGACATGCCAAAGCCAAACCAGGACCAGCTGAGGAGGAGGCGATTGCAGCGCGGCGACGATAGTGATGAGGAAATTGACATGGACCTCTCACAAGGCACAGGCCCCAGCAATGTGGAAATCCTGGTGTTACTGGGGCAGGTTCATGCCGTGGACCACCGATTCTGGGCCCGGGAAACAAGCACAGAGTGGTGGGACCGCATCGTGTTGCAGGTCTGGGACGATGCCCAGTGGCTGCGAAACTTTCGCATGCGTAAGGGCACTTTCATGGAACTTTGTGACTTGCTTTCCCCTGACCTGAAGCGCCAGAATACCAGGATGAGAGCAGCCCTCACAGTGGAGAAGCGAGTGGCGATAGCCCTGTGGAAGCTTGCAACGCCAGACAGCTACCGGTCAGTCGGGAATCAATTTGGAGTGGGCAAATCTACTGTGGGGGCTGCTGTGATCCAAGTTGCCAGGGCAATGAGAGACCTGGTGATATCAAGGGTAGTAACTCTGGGAAACGTGCAGACCATAGTGGATGGCTTTGCTGCAATGGGATTCCCAAACTGTGGTGGGGCGATAGACGGAACCCATATCCCTATCTTGGCACCGGCGCACCAAGCCACCGACTACATAAACCGCAAGGGGTACTTTTCAATGCTGCTGCAAGCCCTGGTGGATCACAAGGGACGTTTCACCGACATCAACGTGGGCTGGCCGGGAAGAAAGTCCCTTCCTCCAGCTTTCGAAACAGAAGAGACTGCCTGAAGACGCAAGCATCATGTACCCTTCCCGGCCAGCCCACGTTGATGTCGGTGAAACGTCCCTTGTGATC
>NW_020684266.1:0-5269 GCF_002925995.2 Terrapene triunguis
AACCATGATACTCTATCCCTGTAAATAGTGCCCAGAAATGTTGCAAATTGCTTGGTGGAATTTTCATTAAAACTGGTTTATTTTTTTGATGTTTTGATTAATGTATTATTACGTGCTTGGGTTTTATTGTTAAGTGTCAGTTACTATGATGGAGTCAACTTTGAAAATTCATAATTAATCTAATTGCAGATGTTCTGTAATTAAAACATTCACACTGCAAGTCAACATTAGTCAAAGTAATTATAATAATTGTGTTGATTGTTAGAAAATATTCTGTATACATTTACTTTCAAGTGGACAGATATTTAATTTCAGATGAAATATATTATTGTAGAAGACTAAGTGTTTACATTTAAATACTAAAACCAATATATGTAAAGTATGTTTATAATTGTTTCTTAAACAAAATGCAAAATATGTTGTTAATATCTCTTATAAGTAATGGCCTGAAGTTTAAATTTCAGTTGCATAACTTATTTCTCTCTCTCTAACTCTCTAGGTACACTCAGGTAAACAATAAAACATTTAGGTCCTAGTCTTGCAATTTACAAAATGCTCATAAAAAAGGATATGATTAAGACACGGAAGTCATGGATTCCATGACTTTACCAGATCTCCATGACTTCAGCTTCAACTGTCAGCGGCTGCAGCAGGAGGCAGGACTGCTGTATTTTCTTACCTACATTGTTTAATGTTCTAATGGACGATCTGATGACAAAAGCTGATTGAGCAGGAGATGTACAATTTAAAGATTTGTCTTTAGAGGATCTCGAGTATGCAGGTGATATTGCCTTACTTGGAGGGACAAGTGAGCAAATACAACTAAGAACTGCACAAAACCACCAACAGCAGAATCTATGGAGCATAAGACCAATGGGGATAGAACCAAAGCTATGTCTGCCTTCTATAGAATGGAAAGGAATGACTTGCCAATGCTGTATGTAGATGGCAAAGACATTGAATGGTGAATAGTTTTATCTATCTGGGTAGCTGGTTAACAGAAGGAGATTCTATGACTCCAGAAATCACATGTTGGCTCAGTTTTGCATCAATGACATTTCAATATCTTCAAAGGCCTGTGTTTGGATAGCAGGATATTAGTGTGACAAGTAAGATATGAGTGATGACACTCTGTTATATGGGGAAGAGATGACAGTAGTGAGGACAACTCTGTTATATGACGCCTGGGATTATTTCAAGCTGAAGTTGCACGAGCTGTCCGAGGCCTGTATCCCGAGAAAGGGAAAACGGTTAGTGGGCAGGAGATTTAGACCTAGCTGGATGAGCGGGCGTCTCAAAGGGGTGATTAAGAAAAAACAGAAAGCGTACAGAGAATGGAAGAAGGGAGGGATCAGCAAGGAAACCTACCTTATTGAGGTTAGAGCATGTAGGGATGCGGTGAGAAAGGCCAAAAGCCGTGTAGAGTTGGACCTCACGAGGGGAATTAAATCCAATACTAAGAGGTTTTATAGCCATATAAATAGGAAGAAAACAAAGAAAGAGGAAGTGGGACCGCTGAAGAATGTAGATGGAGTGGAAATTAAGAATAATCTAGGCATGGCACAATATCTAAATGAATATTTTGCATCGGTCTTTAATAAGGCTAATGAAGGGTTTAGGAATAGAGGGAGTAGGACAGAGGGGAATAAAGGAGGGGGGATTGACATTACAGTATCAGAGGTGGAAGCCAAACTTGACCAGCTAAACGGGACTAAATCGGGCGGACCAGATGATCTTCATCCTAGAATATTGAAGGAACTGGCGCGAGAAATTGCCAGCCCCTTGGCGATAATTTTTAATGAATCTGTAAACTCGGGGGTGGTACCGTTGGACTGGAGAATAGCTAATGTGGTCCCTATTTTCAAGAAGGGGAAAAAAAGTGACCCGGGTAACTACAGGCCTGTTAGTTTAACTTCTGTAGTATGCAAGGTCTTGGAAAAAATTTTGAAGGAGAAAGTAGTTAAGGACCTTGAGGTGAATGGCAATTGGGACAAATTACAACATGGGTTTACGAAAGGCAGGTCGTGCCAAACCAACCTGATCTCCTTCTTTGAGAAAGTAACATACCTTCTAGATAAAGGAAATGCGGTGGATCTAATATACCTCGATTTTAGTAAAGCGTTTGATACGGTACCGCATGAGGAATTATTGGTTAAATTGGAAAAGATGGGGATCGATAGGAAAATCCAGAGGTGGATAAGGAACTGGTTAAAGGGGAGACTGCAGCGGGTAGTACTGAAAGGTGAACTGTCAGATTGGAGGGCGGTCACCAGTGGGGTTCCTCAAGGTTCGGTTTTGGGTCCGATTTTATTCAATCTATTCATTACTGACCTCGGAACCGAATGTAGAAGTGGGCTGATAAAGTTTGCAGATGACACAAAGTTGGGAGGTATTGCCAACTCGGAGAAGGATCGGGATATTCTGCAGGGAGACTTGGATGACCTTGTTAATTGGAGTAATAATAATAGGATGAGATTTAATAGTGAGAAGTGTAAGGTGATGCATTTAGGGATGACTAACAAGAATTTCAGTTATAAGCTAGGGACGCATAGGTTGGAAGTGACGGAGGAGGAGAAGGAACTCGGAGTCCTGGTTGATCGCAGGATGACTATGAGTCGCAATGCGACGTGGCTGTGAAAAAAGCTAATGCGATCTTGGGATGCATAAGGCGAGGTATTTCTAGTAGGGACAGGGAGGTGCTGCTTCCGTTATACAAGGCGCTGGTGAGACCTCACTTGGAGTACTGTGTGCAGTTCTGGTCTCCTATGTTTAAAAAGGATGAACTCAAACTGGAACGGGTACAGAGAAGGGCCACTAGGATGATCCGAGGAATGGAAAACCTTTCCTATGAAAGGAGACTCGAGGAGCTTGGTTTGTTTAGCCTAACCAAAAGAAGACTGAGGGGGGATATGATTGCTCTCTTTAAATATATCAAAGGGATAAATACCAGGGAGGGAGAGGAATTATTTCAGCTCAGTGCTAATGTGGACACGAGAACGAATGGATATAAACTGGCCGTGGAGAAATTTAGGCTTGAAATTAGACGAAGGTTTCTAACCGTCAGAGGGGTGAAATTTTGGAACAGCCTTCCGAGGGAAACGGTGGGGGCGAAAGACCTCTCTGGCTTCAAGATTAGGCTAGATAAGTTTATGGAGGGAATGGTTTGATGGGATAACGTGATTTTAGTCAATTAGGCATTAACTGCCATCGCTGGTAAAATGAGGGTCTGGCTAGAGAATCTTGCCTGTATGCTCGGGGTTCTGCGGATCGCCATATTTGGGGTCGGGAAGGAATTTTCCTCCAGGGTAGATTGGCAGTGACCCTGGAGGTTTTTCGCCTTCCTCCGCAGCCTAGGGCAGGGGTCGCAAGCTGGAAGATTCTCTGCAACTTGAAGTCTTTAGATCACGATCTGGAGACTTCAACAGCAGAGTTAAGGGAAAGTGGGGGGGTCAGCTTTTGTGGCCTGCATCATGCGGGAGGTCAGACTAGATGACCATATTGGTCCCTTCTGACCTTAAAGTCTATGAGTCTATGAGTCTATATGGGGAAGAAATCCCACCATTAAAAGCAGCTGATGAGAGGAAACTTTTCAGTTTTCAATATTGAAAGTTACGGTGTCTTCATAACATCCTTTGGGTTGATTTTGTCACAAACAATTCAATACTTAAACGATCCTGGCAAGTTGCAGTCTTCCACCAGTTGATAGCAAGACTGCAATGGTGCGGTCATGTCCAGCATGCAGAAGGAGGCACACTTTTACAGAAGGTTTATAGAGCTGAGGTCAAAGGACCATGAATGAGGTAGGAAGATGCAATTTTGAGGGATTTAAGAAGCCTAAATCCTCCCATACTGACTTTTGTGAAAGAAAGAAAATTTGCAAGGGACCGTTCAAGATGGGAGTCCATATTGAATTCCAGTGAGGCCTATATCATAACCATGTGAAGCTGCTACTGCTGCTTGCAGTTTACAGCAAGGAGCTGCAGCCAGGCAGCTTTACATAGTGAATTGCAACACAGGGGTCTTAGGAGCTAATTCTTTTGGATGACTGATACAGGCTGGAATATCACAGTCAAGTTTTTATAACTGCCCTCACTGGCATTGGTGCAGAAGAATATTGGCTTTCCATCAAGTATTCAGAAAAGGATAGAGAATAACATAAAGTTATAATGTAGTTGGGCAAATGAATGGTATATTATGTCATCTGACTACTGCCTTCAGTTTTGTCCACCTTGTTAAGAATAAAGTAATGTAGCAAAAATGGATAAAAGTACAAAGAAGTGAAAATGATTAGAGGCATAGGCGCTTCCATATGAGAAACAGAAAAAGAAGACTTGGTGAGATTCCTACCCCTGCTAGGGTCCCTTTCCACTGGGTAAAAGGCTGGAATGGCAGAAAGTGGTTCTAAAAGCCCTGGGTCTGGTAGGGAGATAATTCTCCAGATGCAAGAATTGAGGGAGAGAGTTGCAGGCTGTACACTGAGGACCCCTGGCACAGGGGGAAGTTCTGGGCGTGGGTGTACAGCATATAGCACTGCAGGGACTCTGCACCGTGTTGTTACCCATAGGGCAGTCCGGGGAGGCTGCCATAGCAGAGCCTAATTGGAGCAGCTCAGATTCAGAAAGACATGTTACCCTCTTCTACCACTGCGTTGCAAATTCTTTGCTGCACCTTTAAAAGGAACAGCGCTTAATCTCACCACTGGTGTATTTTGTGTGCAAAGAAGAAAAGAGAGAAGTCATGCCCCATTCACCACTACATTACAGCAGTTTTATGCTGGTGCAACTCCATTTTACAGTGGTGAATGGGACACAGTGATACAATAATTTAAAATTGCCATTATAATTCTGATTATATATCTTCTTCAAGCAAAGAGAATTTTTTTTTACTAAAAGAACAGGAGTACTTGTGGCACCTTAGAGACTAACAAATTTATTAGAGCATAAGCTTTCGTGGGCTACAACCCACTTCTTCGGATGCATATAGAGTGAAACATATATTGAGGAGATATATATACACACACATACAGAGAGCATGAACAGATGGGAGTTGTCTTACCAACTCTGAGAGGCCAATTAAGTAAGAGAAAAAAAACTTTTGAAGTAATAATCAAGATGGCTCAGTACAGACAGTTTGATAAGAAGCAAGTGTGAAAATACTTACAAGGGGAGATAGATTCAATGTTTGTAATGGCTCAGCCATTCCCAGTCTTTATTTAATCCTTTGTTGATTGTGTCTAGTTTGCATATCAATTCCAGCTCAGCAGTCTCTC
>NW_020684267.1:0-1386 GCF_002925995.2 Terrapene triunguis
TCTGGTACAAGACCCCCCTGCCTGGGTGGGGATGGAACAAGGAGCAGGACAGACTCGGTGGCAGTGCAGCTGGGGGATTTTTGTACTTCATCTCTGCCCTGGAGGTGCTCCTGGATCACCATGATGGTGTCGTGTTCAGGGGACACCTCCTCCTCCTCCTCATGGGCACTGGGGGGCTCTGCACCAGGGAGAGAAGGAGAAAGTATAATCCCTTCTGCTGCTGGGGGGATGCAGTGGACAGAGAAGGCTCCATGTTTCCCCCTTCTCTGTAAGGATCCCCATGGCAGCGAGGGCCCCACCCTACCCCTGCGAGAGACGCCCTCAGCCCCATGAGCCTCAGGGCCCCGTGGCAGTCAGCCCCACCCCCCAACATGATCAGGGGAGGCTGGAGCTCCCCTGACTCCGCCCAGCATCCCCTGCCGTGGGGCGTGGCTGTGCCCCCCCCCCACTGGTGTTAGTGGGGCTCACATGGGTCAGTCCCGGCACCTTGGTGAGCCAATGGGAACAGGGTATTACTAGTCCCCCACCGCCCCAGTCCTCCTCCCTTTCCCCTGGGTCTCCCCTCACCTGCAAAGAGGGAGCCTTCATCCGCTGGCCTGTCAGACCCCACGGAGGAGCTGCTGGCCCCTCAGGAGTACGCGGAGCTGCTGATGTTTGTCCCACAGTCACTCATCTCCTGCTCTGGGCTGGCAGGAGGCTCCTCAGTGGCCAGGGTGGGGCTGGCGCAGGGCTGCTCAGTGGCCAGGGTTGGGCTGGCAGGGGGCTCCTGAGTGGACAGAGTGGGGCTGGCGCAGGGCTCCTCAGTTGCCAGGGTTGGGCTGGCAGGGGGCTCCTGAGTGGACAGAGTGGGGCTGGCGCAGGGCTCCTCAGTTGCCATGGTGGTGGATGGCTCCTGCTGGGCTCTGGGGCGCAGCTCCTGGCTCCTTGGCTTCCTCTGAAGGAAACCCCAGAGCTGCCTTGCCCGGCTCCTGCCCTCTCCTGGCTCCCTCCTCCGTAGCTGTACTCGAGGCCACCTCCATTTGGGCCCAGAAGGTGCCTCAGGGTCAGCTAGGGGAGCTGGTGTCGTCCACCTCCTCCAGCATGCCAGGCAGCTCCTCTGTTTATGCTGGCCACCAGCCTCTTCCCCGCCCATGGGGACAGAGGGGCCGCTCTCCTCCTGGGTGATGTTCCTTCCCTCTGGCTCTGGAGCCACCTGCCCGGCCGTCCTTCTGAGCATCTGCCTCAGCCGCTCCATCCTGGAACTGAGTGGGGAGCAGCCATGAGTCTGACTTCAAAGCAGACTCTCATTAATGGGGCCTGCCTGCTCCCCTGCCCACCTCCCCTCTGCTGAGGCAATTCCTCCTCCCCACACATCCCACCCCAGGGCACAGGAACCCTCAACCTGGG
>NW_020684268.1:0-1434 GCF_002925995.2 Terrapene triunguis
ATAATTTTTAAAACAATACTAGCTGCCTATTTAATTTTAAAAATAGCCACCTCCCTTTCCATTTCTTATAAGGAGTCTTGAAGTTTAAATCTCCTGAGTGTGATAGATATACTTGCTTTGATCTGCTTAGCTCTTAGAAGTCCAGGGGCTCCGGGCTGCTGGCCCGGTGCTGCCTGGGGTCCCTAAGGACAGCTCTGTCTGCCATTAGGGAATTTTTCCCCAAGCACCCCCTGTAACATTTCGTGAACCCCCAGGGTTCACAAACCCCAGTTTGGGAACCACTGCTGTATAGGTATCACTTTCAACTACTCCCACCTTGGAGCCACCAGGTTTTGTCACTTCTATCTGCATAGGCAAAGAGATGATCTACCCCTTTTGTGCCTTTCAAATACGTGTAGCTAGTTGTGTTCCCCACATAGCCTGTCAGGTTGACAATACAATGTAACATAATTGTAAATCTCGCTTAACCACGAGATCTTGCATGATCTAAAAAATAAAAAGGAGTCATATAAAAAATGGAAACTAGGACAGATTACAAAGGATGAATATAGGCAAACAACACAGGAATGCAGGGGCAAGATTAGAAAGGCAAAGGCACAAAATGAGCTCAAACTAGCTAAGGGAATAAAGGGGAACAAGAAGACTTTTTATCAATACATTAGAACCAAGAGGAAGACCAAAGACAGGGTAGGCCCACTGCTTAGTGAAGAGGGAGAAACAGTAACAGGAAACTTGGAAATGGCAGAGAAATGGTCGCTTGCTGGAGGATTCTCTGCGACTTGAAGTCTTTAAATCATGATTTGGGGACTTCAACAGCTGAGTCAAGGGAGAGAATTATTCCAGGAATGAGTGGGTCAGATTTTGTGGCCTGCATCATGCGGGAGGTCAGACTAGATGATCATAATGGTCCCTTCTGACCTTAAAGTCTATGAGTCTATGAGTCTATGAGATGCTTAATGACTTCTTTGTTTCGGTCTTCACCGAGAAGTCTGAAGGAATGCCTAACATAGTGAATGCTAATGGGAAGGGGGTAGGTTTAGCAGATAAAATAAAAAAAGAACAAGTTAAAAATCACTTAGAAAAGTTAGAAGCCTGCAAGTCACCAGGGCCTGATGAAATGCATCCTAGAATACTCAAGGAGCTAATAGAGGAGGTATCTGAGCCTCTAGCTATTATCTTTGGAAAATCATGGGAGACGGGAGAGATTCCAGAAGACTGGAAAAGGGCAAATATAGTGCCCATCTATAAAAAGGGAAATAAAAACAACCCAGGAAACTACAGACCAGTTAGTTTAACTTCTGTGCCAGGGAAGATAATGGAGCAAGTAATTAAGGAAATCATCTGCAAACACTTGGAAGGTGGTAAGGTGATAGGGAACAGCCAGCATGGATTTGTAAAGAACAAATCATGTCAAACCAATCTGATAGCTTTCTT
>NW_020684269.1:0-5540 GCF_002925995.2 Terrapene triunguis
GCATGTCTGCTCAAAAGGCCATCCACATGCTATGAATTGCAGGATTGGGCCCTTATGTGGTGGTACTATTGTACAGTATATGACATTGGGTTCATTATATTTCTGTGCATTAGTCAAGGCTCTTTGATACCAGATGCATGGTTTTTGAATTCCTCTCACTAGTTAAAAAGTGCTGCAGGACTGCTGAATTAGTATGTACAATATCTTTCCATTTTAAAAGTGTTGCTGTATGGGAAGAATAGTTAGCATTGATCTATGATGTTAGTAAGTCATCTTTATCTCTTCTCTCTTGAATATATTGTTATACAGGCTGTTATTATATCTGTGTTGAGTAAATGTTCTATTTCTTACTTTTTCATTGTTATGAATTTGAGTAAATTACCCTTCTTGATATGTAGTATAAATGGTTTCTTATTACATTTTATTCTTGGAGCACTACACATCATTTCACATCAAGCCAACTGCATGGATATGTTGCAAAAAAGTGGGTAAAAAAATTCTAATTTGATGGTTCATTTCCTGAAATGATTATGTAGGGTTACCATATTTCAACAAGCAAAAAAGAGGACGGGAGGAGCCCCGCCCCTGCCCTGCCCTAGCCCCGCCCCTGCCCCTCCCACTTCCCGCCCCCCTCAGAACCCCCAACCCTCCCCCCCCGCTCCTTGTCCCCTGACTGCCCCCTCCTGGGACCCCTGCCCCTAACTGCCCCCCAGGACTCCACCCCCTATTTATGTACAGGCGTGACTACCTGCCCTTTCCTGGTTATTATACGCGGCCAGTCCGCATCCACATCCAGTAGTTAAAAAAAAAAATAAACTAATAATTTAAATTGGAATTTCATCCATTAATAAGTATTTATTATATAATTAAAACCATTCTATTGAAGGACAGATATTAAATAACACTAAATAAGTTAATGTTCAAAACAATATTAAAAATTTGAAAATTTAGAGCATGGAAAACAAAATAGCTAAAATTTAGTTTTGGCAAGATACACGGAATGGAAACTCCGGGATCTTTACCTGTCACTGAATATAGCCATCATACCAATAGTGGAATATAAAACAAGTCTACATATACTCTCCTTAAAATTTTTACTTCTGTCCATTCCCAATAATTGTAACAAATCATTATTACCTTCACTCCACTTGCCACGCGCCCCAAGCACAAAACCAAAGAAGTGAATATTTTTACCTCCCGTTAAGTTTTTAATTTCTTCCTCTAACTCAAGATAATAAGCCACCTTCTCACTGTGGGCTTGTTCCAAACTTCCGGCATTATCCTCCCATCGCACTGTAACATCAACCACCACTGCTGTATCTCCTTTTATAAATATAATATCCGGCTTTCTTAACTCACCCTTACTATTTCTCAAATGGGGCTCTATCATTGCCTTCCACCCTAATTTACCAACCTTATCTACAACTGCAGACACTACTCTATTATGCCTTTTTATCCTAGCATTCTTAGTCTTATAACATTGTCCTGAGATATGGGGAACAGTCTCCCGCACTTTACCGCACCATCTACAAAGAGCATTCACACCTCCTCTTCCTCTTGCTAATGTCTCCCTAGTAGGATAAATATTTGCCCTAAGCTGCAATGCTGCGATATACGCTGACGATTTAACTTTACTAGAGTTTCTAAAAATCGAATTACTAATTAAATCATTTTTAAAATATTTTATCCCTATTCCCTGACATCTCAGTGCCGACCATCTTAAAAATTCCTCTTCCCTCCCTTTCTTGGGATGAGATGTTACTGCACTAAATGACAATATTTTATCCACAAGATTTTCTCCTGCATATAGATAAGATAGGTCCATCCAATCATCTCTCGAGACAATATGTCTCCTCCATTTATGAATTAACATATTTGGGATTTGCACACTAAACTTAGTGAGAGCTAAACCACCATCCCTACCTTTAGAATAAAATATCCCATCTGTGGTACACTGAGGTAAATGTAAAATCTCTTTAACTATTTTTCTAACTAACACATCAAGATCGTCTAAAAGATTAAAAGGGGGTTCTATTAAAAGAAGATTATAAAATAGCTTCGGTAAGATATATGTCTGTAAAATTAATATTTTTTGGGCCGGTTTTAATGGGGCCTTAATTAAATTCTCACTCCAATCTTTCAATTTTTCTTTAAGTACCGGTCCCCCTACACCTATCCAGGGATCTATTCTAGCCCCTAAATATTTTTCAAAATCCCCTGGTTGAACATATTCAATCTCCTCTGACCCTATCTGCCAATTATCCTTAGGATTAACTACATAGGTTTTATGTTTAGTTAAAATATGAAAGCCTTTCGTTTTCTTCACATTAACAGAGAGATTAGTATTTTTACAAAACTCCTCTAAGATACCCAAATTTTTAATCATTCCTTTATATGAGCTACTTAAAATTGCCACATCATCGGCAAAAGCCAATGACGTGACACCATTACCCTTAACATAAAAACCACTTCCTTCTACTTCTAATCTAGTTAAAAGGGGATCCATAGCAATATTAAACAAAATTGGGGACAACGGGTCACCCTGCTTGACCCCCCTCCTAATTAAAATAGACTCAGTAGCTTCATCACCCACCCATACCCTAGTTGTGCAATTATCATAAAGGTCCCTAATAATATCTATAAAATGTTCATCTATACCAAATCTTCTCAACCCGGCTATTATATGTCCGTGTCCCACAGAATCAAATGCTTTAGCCAGATCTACGAACACTATTGCAATTTCATTCCCATTTCGTTTAGCCCCTTTAATCAAATTATCTAATATAGCAATATTTTCCTCACACCCAGGGGCGGATATAAACCCTTTTTGTCTACTACATATCTTAACTGTTTCCACCAGTCTTTTTGCTAATATTTTGGTATAGATTCTAATCCAAACTGACCCAATTGTCAATGGTCTCCAAGATGTTAACTTCTTCATTTCCTCCTCATCTTGTGTCTTTGGTATTAAAATCGTTCTATTTTTCTTAAATTCATCTGGTACCTGTCTATTTAGAAACCATATATTAAAAATTTTTGTAAGTATTAAGGAGTCTAAATTAAAAATATCCCACAAATTGCTCACTTTTACTTTATCTGAGCCAGGAGCACTATCTTTTCTTATTTCTCTTAAAGCTATTCTAATCTCATCCACAGAGATCGGACTCATTAATATATCATTATCCGCATTCTCTGTGGATGATGGCCACCCTATCATATTACCATGTCCAATTGTTCCCAAAATATTGACATAGTATTCCTCAATTTCTTTCATAGGGATAGCACACTTAGCCTTATCTGGCTCTCCCATTATAATGCGAGTCAATCTTCTTCTATCCTTATCAAATAATTGTTGATAGAATTTATACTTAGCTTTCTTTGTAGCATATCTCCTAATTGCATTAAATTGCTTCCTTCTCCCCTCCTTTCTCATCTTCCCTTTTCCTTTATTCCTCAACTCTATTTGACTTTCATTTCTAGGGTCCTTTCCCTCTACTAATGAATAACATAATTTTTCCAACATTGCCCAACCGAGAGCTTTTGTTAAATCCTCCTTTAATAATCCTTCAATTTCCCCTAAACTATTTATTATTTCTCTTCCCTCCCTACTTTGTTTTCCCCGTTTACATATTTTCTCCACTAAATCCACTTCTGGGTGTCCTTTTAGTGGGAAAATCCTTTCTCTTGGGGGCGGAATTTCTAATATATTTACTCTAATGTCCTCTACCTCAGTCACTTCCTCCCTATCTCCTGTTACCACTAACTTCTTCTTTGCTAATTCTCGTCTTTTATCTGATATTTGTTTATTCGTTTTGGTCCTCATCTCGCTCTCAATACATTTATTTATATTCCTTTTCCCAGTATATTTCCTTTCCAACTGTATAAGCTGCGCAACCTCATCTTTGGTCCATATACGAGATCTAGTCGATCCCTCTTTGATCTTACTTTTAGCAGCCATATCTTCTTTTCTTTGCTCATTCCTCACAGCAGGGTGTCTATGTCTACAGTGTTGGCTCAATCCAGATCTAGTATGAAAACCAAGCCCACAGACCGAGCACGTATGGCTCTTCATTGGGGTATCCGCCTTCTTGGGTATGCACTTGGGGTAGTGGCAAGCTATATTATGATATTGAGAAGATTTTCCACATTTACTACATACAACTCGTATGGCTTTACTTTTATGAACCACATTAATGTGTTTGGCCCATTTACCAAATGTTGGTAATATCTGGGGACATATTGGACAATTAAAACTATCAACGGGATACTCTAAATAAAAAAACCCATCCTTCCACCGACTACTTTCTAATATATTTATATTACTACCAGTACTGTTAAGATCCTTATTACGATCCCTATTAAAATCAGTACTTGGTCTAAAACTATTTAATAAACTAGACCCATTAACTAAATGAGCATTAAGATATCCCGATTCGCTAACATATGGATCATCAAATGTACTTAAATACTTAAAATCTGGATTGAAACTTTCCATAGTTAAATCATTAAAAGTGTCCCTTGTAAAAACCATCGGTAAGATAGATAAAATCTCCTCACCATGATCATCACAAACATTCTCCTCTACCTCCTCTCCATGCTCCACTGGGAGGACTTGATTCTCACTCTCATGCTCATGAGACTTCATTATAGTCCACACCATTTTATCCATTGGTCCAGCGACCCTGATCACACCCCTAATATATTTAACACTGTCAGCCGGGGGCATCAAAGCCAACAGCGGGGGCGTTATTAACCCGGTCCAGCGCCAATCCGGTATAAAAATATAAATTACTTTTTTCCATAGCTAAAAGATTTACCCTTCTCAGGGGGAAACTAACCCGTACCTGGGGGAAACTTACCCTTTCCAGGGGGAAACTAACCCGTGCCTGGGGGAGACTACCCTTACCAGGGGGAATCTAACCCTTACCAGGGGGAGTCAACCCGTACCTGGGGGAGGCTACCCTTACCAGGGGGGCATCCATGTGGCACCATATGGGGCTGCCCAACCCCGTCCCACACCCCACTGAATGTGGGATGTGGGTTCGTCCTCCGCAATCCGCCTGGCTATCCAAGCCAGTTACCGGCTCTCACCACGAGGAGGTAGCGGTTGGACTTGCAATCCAGAGGCTTTCCTCAAAGAGGGGTCCCAAACAGCATAATGTCGAGCTCTAACGGGCGTGTGAGAAAAGGCTCAGATCTTGGTAGGGGTTGCCCCTATTGACCGAGCTCACGCCCACCCCCACCTCACCGATAACCCATTCTCTCACTACCCTCAGGCAATGTTTCCGTCCAAGCCCGACAGCTGAGAGGGTCCAGAGACGCATGGAGAGCCATTAAGAGAGCCTCCCTGCCTCTTGTCCCCTGACTGCCCCCTCCTGAGACCCTCCCCCCATCCTAACTGGCCCCCTAGGACCCTACCCCCTACCTGTATCCTGACTGCTCCAACCCTTATCCACACCCCCACCCCCAGACAGACCCCTGGGACTCCCACGCCCCATCCAACCACTCCCCACCCCCTGACAGCCCCCCCCAGAACTCCC
>NW_020684270.1:0-1044 GCF_002925995.2 Terrapene triunguis
TCAAATAGCAAAAGGAGCTGAGTCCTCGCTCCCACTCCCTTTATCTGAAGACCTGCCTGACCTCGAGGACTCCACTTCTACTATGGTGTCTGAAACCCCAACGAGGCTGGCCCCAAGATTCCTGCGGGGTCTTAATCCCCAATTTTGTTGCGATCACTCAGGACAGAGGCTAGCGTGTCGTATCCCCACTCGGGGGTGCTCTCTTCACTCCGGACACATCCCTGATGTGGCCACTCAGCATCGCATTGAGTTCAGAACAAATCCGATTTATTAAACAGCAAGTAATAAAAAAAATTAAGGAAAAAATGGGAAAGGGGAAATGGAAAACATGATGTCATCCCACGCAGCCCAGGGTCCCCCCTCGCTCTCTCCAGCTGCTCGCCTCACCCAGCTCCAGACTGCTCCAGACCCAGCTTCCCTCTGCATCAGTGCTTCTGCTGCTCTGCCTCTGAACCAGCTCTGGCTGCTCCTCTGCCCTTAGCTCTGCCCTTCTCTGGCAGGCAGCTCCAGCTCACACAGAGAACGGGCACCTGACTCCTTCATTCGCCTGCCTCCCCTGTCAACGAGGTTGACCTAGTGCCTTTGCCTCTCTCCATTCGCCCTGGGGACTAGTCTCAGGGTTTTCATTTCTCATTGGCACTTCCTGTGTTTTGGTACTGGGAGAAGCCAACCAACCCCCCCCCCCAAGTTTCAGTAAGGGGCCAACAGTCATGGGGTCAGGCAACTTCATGCTGTGTGTGAGCTCCAAAGCATCCTTCAGGTGAATTATAAATTTCTTTGTTTACCCCTTTCTTCCTGTTGGTGATGGACGGCCAGATAAGAGTTTTCTAATACCCACAGTTGGTCCTTTGTCATCTCTGAGGAGTTTGAGTGGGACAATCCCCAGAACTATCACATAATTCAGTAACAAAACTCTGACATATGTCTGGGTCTTTATGGACAGATCCTCGTCTTTGAGCCTGCTGAGGGGTTTTGCCATAACACCAAATGTCCGGGTGTGTTTGCAGAGCACAAGGGCTGAAGCTCAGACACATCCCTGATTAG
>NW_020684271.1:0-1666 GCF_002925995.2 Terrapene triunguis
AAAGCGGCTATCCACCCTGTTAGGCATGTACAGTAAAAGCTTTTTTTATCCAGCATGTTGGGGGAATGGGGGGTGCCAGTCAGTGAAAAATGCCAGTTAACTAAGGCGGAGGGAGTTTTGGTGTGGGAGGACGTGCAGGGCTGGAGGTTGGGGTGTGAGCTCTGGGAGGGAGTTTAGGTGTGGGGCTGGGACGCAGGAGGGATGGGAGGCGTGGGCTCTGGGAGGGAGTTTGGGTGCGGGAGGGGGCTCAGAGCAGGGGTTGGGGAGGGGTTTTGGGGTGCTGGATCCAGGAGGTGGGGAGTGGCGACCTGTCCCGGCTGCTCCTTGGTGGAGGCACGGCAGACGGCTCTGCGCACTGCCCCTGCCCCGGGTGCTGGCTCTGCTGCTCCCATTGGCCGGGACAGCTGAGTTTTGCTTTCCAGCTAAACTTTGTTCTGTTGTTACCTCATTTCCTTGATCCAGCCCCACTCTGTTCTGCTTCATCTATCTGTCCTGTTTAGTGTGTAAGTTGTAGTGTCTGGAGTAGGAACTCTCGTCTTCGTTACACACAAAGGGGTTTGTTCTTGATTGGATTTCCTGGGTGCTTATAAAAGATCATTTTTTCTAAGCTGGGAAAGATGGTGATTGACCTGTTTCACATCAAACCTTGCTAGAGAGGTTAGCAGCAGTATTGGAAGAGATTGAGTTTTCACCATTCACAGGTTATGGAGGAGTTAAACTCAGTCTTCAGAGGGCAGGGAGATTTCAGTAGAGGAACCTCAGATCAGGACTGACTTACCCCCAGTCACTCTTAGACCTGGTCGACACACACAGTCGTGTGGATATAAGTAAAGGTGTCATTTTATTTTCATTAGGTGAAGTGATGCAACTTTGTTCACTTTGGACACTTAGGGTATGTCTACACTACGAGAGTAGTTCGATTTTAGTTAAATCGAATATGTGCAATTGATATTAGAAAGTCGAACGTGTGTGTCTACACTAAGGACAGTAATTCGACTTTGTCAGTCCACACTACCAGGGAAAGCGTCGACATTGGAAGCAGTGCACTGTGGGCAGCTATCCCACAGTTCCCGCAGTCCCCGCTGCCCATTGGAATTCTGGGTCGAGCCCCCAATGCCTTCTGGGTAAAAAAATGTGGCGAGGGTGCTTTTGGGTAACTGTCGTCATCCGTCAGTCACTACCGCCCTGCCTCCCTCCCTGAAAGCGCTGGCGGGAAATCAGTTCGCGCACTTTTTGATCAGTGACAGCGCGGACGCCACAGCACTGCGATCATGGATCCCGCTGCGACCATCGCTGCAGTTGTGGCCGTTCTCAACGCCTCGCACCTTATCATACACCTTTCCCAGAGGCAGATGCAGAGAAATCAGGCGAGGAGGCTACGGCAGCGGAGTGAGGGCCTGAAGTCGGAGAGTAGCACAGAGCTGTCAGAAACCACGACACCCAGCGCCGAGGACATCACGTTTGCAATGGGGCATGTGGATTTTGTTGAACGGCGATTCTGGGCCCGGGAAACAAGCACGGACTGGTGGGACCGCATAGTGCTTCAGGTCTGGGATGAATCCCAGTGGCTGCGAAACTTTCGCATGCGGAAGGGGACTTTCCTCGAACTTTGTGAGTTGCTGTCCCCTGCCCTGAAGCGCAAGGACACCCGCATGCGAGCAGCCCT
>NW_020684272.1:0-4152 GCF_002925995.2 Terrapene triunguis
TGCTTTCCCTGCCAGCTCGGGACCCCAGCACCCTGTCTTGCTGAGCCGGACACGCCCTTCTGCTCCAGCACAGACCCAGGATCTGAATTACTTGCCCCAAAGCTGCAGACTTGACCAAAAGCAGCTAACAGAAGTGTTTTTATCTTTAGATGCCCAACTCCCAATGGGGTCTAAAACCCAAATAAATCCGTTTTACCCTGTATAAAGCTTATACAAGGTAAACTCATAAATTGTTTGCCCTCTATAACACTGATAGAGGGAGATGCACAGCTGTTTGCCCCTCCAGGTATTAATATATACTCTGGGTTAATTAATAAGTAAAAAGTGATTTTATTAAATACAGAAAGTAGGATTTAAGTGGTTCCAAGTAGTAACAGAACAAAGTGAACTACCAAGTAAAATAAAATAGAACACACAAGTCTATGTTTAATACAGTAAGAAACTGAATACAGATAAGATCCTCACCAGTTCCAGAATGCTTCCTTTTACAGACTAATCTCCTTTTAGTCTGGGTGCAGCAATCACTCACACTAGGGTTACCATATTTCCACAATCAAAAAAGAGGACACGGGGGGGGGGGGGGAAGCCCTGCCCTAGCCCCGCCCCCATCCACTCCCTCCCACTTCCCACCCCCTGACTGCCCCCCTCAGAACCCCAACCCCCCCCTGCTTCTTGTCCCCTGACTGCCCCGACCCTTATCCACTCGCATGGATGGCAGGGTTGTAGAAATTTTGGTGGTGCCCAGACCCCCCCCCCATCTGCCTAAGGCTCTGGGAGGGGGGTTGGGTGGGGGGAGGAGGTCTGGGGTGTGGGTCCTGGGCTGGGGATTAGGGTGCAGGAGGGGTGCAGGTTCTGGGATGGAGTTTGGGTGCTGGGTGCAGGCTCCTGGCTGGGGCAGGGGGTGGGTGTGCAGGAGGGGGTGAGGGGTGCAGGCTCTGGGATGGAGTTTGGGGTGGGAGGGGGTGCAAAGGGAGGGGGTGCAGGCTTTGGGAGGGAGTTTGAGGGCAGGAGGGGGTGTGTGGGAAGGGGGGAGGGGGTTTGGGAGGGAATTTGGGGATAGGAGGGGATGCAGGGGTGAGGGCTGTGGGTCTGAGGATGAGGGGTTCATGATGCAGGAGGGGGCTCAGGGATGGAGCAGAGGATTAGGATGTGGGGGGCTGGGGCTGAGGGGTTTGGGATGTTGGAGAGGCTCAGGGCTAGGGTGGAAGGATTTATATGATCTGAAGAGAAAGGGCAGCCTGTCTTCCCATTAGTAGATGGGGGACACTAGGACCCGGGGGCAGCAGACAAGGGAGAGGCAGGCGGGGCGGGGCCCACAGGGGGGGGGGGACGCGAGGAGGGGGGGTGGCAGGTGGAGGCCAGGGACCCATCCAACACTCCCCCGCTCCCTGACTGCCCCCCCCCGGACTCCCCTTACCATTCTGGCTCCACGTGTTTGCAAAATACTCTGCCCGGTGGGTCGGTTTGTGTGTTACACAGGGCTGCAGACAGAGGGAGGGGGGAGCAGGGAAGGGCTCTGGCTGCTGGAGGCCAATGGGAGTGGGTCAGTCGGCCAAGCCACCCAATCAGCAGCCGCACTTTGCATGGAAGGGAGGGAGGGAGGCGAGGGAGAAAAAAACCCCGGACATTTTAACCTTGTTACCAATTCCTCCCGGACGGCTATTTAGAGACGCAAAAGCTGGACATGTCCGGGGAAATACGGACGGATGGTAACCCTAACTCACACCCCTTGCAGTCACTGTCCTTTGTTCCAGTTTCTTTCAGGTATCTTTGGGGGTGGAGAGGCCCTCTCTTTAGCCAGCTGAAGACAAAATGGAGGGGTCTCCCATGGGTTGAAATAGACTTTCTCTTGTGGGTGGAGACCCCCTCCTCTCTCCTATACAAAGTCCAGCTCCAAGATGGAGTTCTGGATCACCTGGGCAAGTCACATATCCATGCATGACTCACAGTTTTTACAGGCAGAAGCCATTGCCCACATGGTATTTCAGATGTCTCCAGGAAGACTTCTTATGTGGATTGGAGCATTCAAAGATGCATTGTTCCTTAAGTGCTTCCTGATTGGGCACTTAACTTTGTGAATTCCTTTCTCCAGGAACTGACCAAATGCTCTACTAAGGTTATTTAGAAATCAAGCCAGTACACGACCAATATTCATAACTTTTAGTACAAAAATGATACATGCATACAAATAGGATTGATAGATTCAGTAGATCATAACCTTTACATAGATATGTTACCTGGCATGTGTAGCACAAAATATATATGACATAACTGGAATATATTCATAAACATATTTCCATAAAGCCTTATGGGGGGCACCGTCACACCACCCTTCTGCTTAAACCTCCAGACCACTGCCTTACTATTTGAAAGGGATTTCCAACAGGGTATCTAAATAATGCATAATACATTCATTGTTTTAATTGTCGTACATGGTAGTTATAGATAAAGCCCTGCACGGATACAAAAAAATTGATCCGCATCCAATTCGCATCTGCGATAATTAACTTGTATCCGACTCGCGATCCGCACTCCACTTTTATATGTATCCTCACCAGCACCCTATCTCACTGTTACAGCCCTGCTAGGATACAAAAATTGGATCTGCATCCAATCCATGATCCACAAAGATAGTAAACAATACAGGGCTTTAGTTATAGATCAAAAATATCCCTCAGAGTGTGCAGGAATGTGCAGTTCAAAAATATCTGTTGTACACATACGCACATTTTCCAAATCACACATTTCCACACAACTATGTGTGTATATATAGCTTTTTCCACACGGGGAGTAATGGTCCTTAAATTCATGCCAGGATAGGTTAATTCAGTAGCTGCAGCATTCCTGTATGCACTCTGTACTTGCTATACTGCATACCTGGAATGGAGGCAATAATGAGGCTATCTAAACAAAAATACTTATTTTCTAAGATAATTGGCAGGCTTTTATGGGCCATCACTCTGTGCAGTTGATGAAATCTAATTCTTCATATCTCTGTTTCCCCATCTGTAAAGTACTTTGGGATCTAATAAGCGAAAAGCTCAACATAAACGCTAGGTGGTATTATTAATGTATTATTGATATCTGTGATGGGGTAGGCTGCTAGAGAGAGTTATTGCTCCTAGTGGTCAGCCCACCCTACCACTTTGCTTGGCCCTTTAAGGGTTTGGAAGGGTCCAATGGATACATGTGGAGGCCTAAGGTTCCTGAGAATGAATGGTGATTGGGGAAGGAATCTGGAGGATGTACCTTTTAAGGACCTGAAACAGAAGGCAGGGCAAAGGTCCCCTCTCACCCCATCAGCTGGGAAGGATTGGGAGAAGGGGAGAAGCATAGAGACTGCCTCCTCCCACGCAGTAGACCGATACTGATAGGAGAAGGCTGGCCTGCTGAACCCTCCATTTTGGAAGGCTAATTGGGAAGGGTGTTGGGCTGAAGGAAGCGGGCAAAAGCCTTGCAACTGACTAAGGTAGGGCAAGAGCCTGAGACACACACACCCTTCAGCCCTTTTTCTGGATCTGAGGAGCACTTGCTTGACGGAGGGAAAGACAAAATACTCTAAAGCGAAGAGGATCTTGGAATACAAACCCAGTCCCGGTGAGAGGGAACTCCTGTTTAGAGGAGACTGATACTGATCCCAAACTCTGGGGTGTGCCCACGTAGGGGGTATGGAGGAACATTAAGGGGGGTGCACAGCAAGGCTTGGCCAGCCTCCACGGGGGATGGGGAGGGAGCACAACCCAGTCCCATTCTGCCCGCGGCTCTGCTTCTGGCCCCAGCCCCATCTCCAGCCACAACCTTGGCTCCTGGCCTGGCCGTGGCTCAGTTCCGGCTCTAGACCAGCCCCGGTCCCTGGCTCACGGCTTCGGTTCCAGACGTGGCCCCTCACCTGGTCCCAGCTCCTGATCACAGCTCCTGGGGGGCGGGGGCAGATCACATTACGGGTAAGGGAAGGCACGGCATAAAAAGTTTGGGGACCACTAGTTTAAGGCCGGGGCAAAGAACTGCTAGCAGTACAATCTAACTGCCATAGGGAAGAGCTGAGCCTGGCTTTTAGGAAATTCTTCCGTAGCTGGTCCCAGGAGAAGCTGCAAGGAACCCCACAGTCAGGGCAGGGCAGCAGAATCTGCAGATCTTGTAAAGATACTGATG
>NW_020684273.1:0-11704 GCF_002925995.2 Terrapene triunguis
GTTGGGTGGCATTTCCAATAGTTCAGGCACTGAGAAGTGGGAGATTTTAGGTAATAGTCCTTGTTCCAGAGCGTGGATTCAAATGGGGGTAGGTGATAAAACCCCACAGGTAAATCAAAAATGTGGAGACCTGAGATAAGTGTCAGAATCTGGGGGGAACATTGGCCATTATAGAAGGAACAAAGGAGAGACAAGAGAGAACATTTGGGGGAAATCAAATCAGTATCATAAATGTCTGTATACTAATGCGAGAAATATGGGGAATAAGCAGGAAGAACTTGAAATGCTAGTTAATAAACACAACTATGACATAGTTGGCATCACAAAGGCTTGGTGGGATAATAAGCATGACTGAAATATTGGTATAGAAGGGTGCAACTTGCTCAGGAAGGACAGGCAGGATAAAAAAGGGGGAGGAGGTATTGCCTTTTATATTAAAAATGTATACACTTAGACTGAGATTGAGATGGAAATAGGAGACAGGCTTGTTGAAAGTCTCTGGTTAAGGATAAAAGGGGTAATAAACAAGGGTGATGTCATGGGGTCTACTACAGACCACCTAATCAGGAAGAAGAGGTGGATGAGGCTTTTTTTAAACAACTAACAAAATGTACCAAAGCACAGGACTTGGTGGTGATGGGGGACTTCAACTACCCAGACATCTGTTGGGAAAATAATACAGTAGGTCACACATTATCCAATGAGTCCTTGGAATGTATTGGAGATATTTTTTATTTTATTTTAGAAGGTGGAGATGACTACTAGCAGAGAGGCGGTTCTAGCTTGTGCTTGGGGCGGCACCTGGAGGGGGGCGGCGCGGCGCTCTGGCCCCCGGGGAGAGCGGGGCCACGGCCGGGCTCGCCGCCCTCCCCCTGGCGCTCTGGCCGCCCTCCCCCCCCGGCGCCCTCCCCCTGGCCGGGGCTCGCCGCCCTCTCGCCGCCCTGCCCCCGGCACTCTGGCCGCCGGGGGGAGACCCAAGCCCCGGCCGGGGCTCGCCGCCCTCCTCCCAGGGCTCCGGCCGCCGTGGGGAGAGTGGAGCTCCGGCCGGGGCTCGCCGCCCTCCTCCCAGGGCTCCGGCGCCCTCCCCCCGGCTGCCGGGGGGAGAGCGGAGCCCCTGCCGGGGCTCGCCGCCCTCCCCCCGGGGCTCCGGCCGCCCTCCCTCCCCCCCCGTGGGGGGGAGGGGCGGCCGGAGGCTTTTTTGCCTGGGGCAGCAAAAAAGCCAGAGCCGGCCCTGTTTAGGTGAAAGTGATTATGAAATGATAGAGTTCATGATTCTAAGGAATAGTAGGAGGGAAAACAGCATAATAAAGATAATGGATTTCAAGAAGGCAGACTTTAGGAAATTCAGGGAGTTGGTAGGTAAGATCCCATGGGAAGCAAGTTTAAGGGGAAAAACAGTTCAAGAGAGTTGGCAGTTTTTCAAAGAGACATTATAAAGGGCACAAGAGCAAACTATCCCACTGTAGCGGAAAGATAGAAAGTATGCCAAGAGATCACCCTGGCTTAACCAGGAGATCTTCAATGATCTGAAACTCAAAAGAGTCCTACAAAAAAGTGGAAACTAGGTCAAATTACAAAGGACAAATATAAACAAATAACACAAGTATGTAGGGACAAAATTAGAAAGTCCAAGGCACAAAAGATTAAACTAGCTAGAGACATAAAGGGTAACAAAAAAAAATTTCTACAAATACATTAGAAGCAAGAGGAAGAACAGGCCCATTGCTCAATGGGAACAATAACAGAAAATGTGGAAATGGCAGAAATGCTAAATGATGTTTTTGTTTCAGTTTTCACCAAAAAGGTTAGTAGCGATTGGACATCTAACATAGTGAATACTAATGAAAATGAGGTAGGATCATAAGAACATAAGAATGGCCGTACCGGGTCAGACCAAAGGTCCATCTAGCCCAGTATCCTGTCTACCGACAGTGGCCAATGCCAGGTGCCCCAGAGGGAGTGAACCAACAGGCAATGATCAAGTGATCTCTCTCCTGCCATCCATCTCCATCCTCTGACAAACAGAGGCTAGGGACACCATTCCTTACCCATCCTGGCTAATAGCCATTAATGGACTTAACCACCATGAATTTATCCAGTTCTCTTTTAAACGCTGTTATAGTCCTAGCCTTCACAACCTCCTCAGGTAAGGAGTTACACAAGTTGACTGTGCGCTGCGTGAAGAAGAACTTCCTTGTATTTATTTTAAACCTGCTGCCTATTAAAAAAGGATCAGAGGCCAAAATAGGGAAAGAACAAGTTAAAAATTACTTAGACAAGTTAGAAGTTTTCAAGTCACCAGAGACTGATGAAATACAATCTAGAATACTCAAGGAGCTGACTGAGGAGATATCTGAGCTATTAGCAATTATCTTCGAAAAGTCATGGAAAATGGGAGAGAATCCAGAGGACTGGAAAAGGGCAAATATAGTGCCAATCTATAAAAAGGGAAATAAGGACAATCTGGGGAATTACAGACCAGTCAGCTTAACTTCAGCACCCCGAAAGATAATGGAGCAAATAATTAAGCAATCAATTTGGGAACACCTAGAAATAATAAGGTGTTATAAAAACAAGTAACAGTCAACATGGATTTGTCAAGAACACATCGTGTCAAACCAACCTAATAGCTTTCTTTGACAGGATGGGGGGAATCGGTAGATGTGTTTAGAAAGGTTTTTGATACTGTCTTGCATGACCTTCTCATGAACAAACTAGGGAAATACAATCTAGATGGAGCTACTATAAGGTGGGTGCAGAACTAGTTGCAAAACCATTCCCAGAGAGTAATTATCAGTTCACAGTTGAGCTTGAAGGGCATAACAAGTGGGGTCTCACAGAGATCAGTTCTGGAACTGGTTCTGTTCAATATCTCATCAATGATTTATAAAGTTTGTGGATGACACCAAGCTGGGAGGGGTTGCAAGTGCTTTGGAGGATAGGATTAAAATTCAAAATGATCTGGACAAACTGGAGAAATGGTCTGAAGTAAATAGGATGAAATTCAATAAGGACAAATGCAAAGTACTCCACTTAGGAAGGAACAATCAGTGGCACATATACAAAATGGGAAATGGCTGTCTAGGAAGAAGTACTGCAGAAAGGGACCTGGGGTCATAGTGGATCACAAGCTAAATATGAGTCAACAGTGTAACACTGTTGCAAAAAAAGCAAACATCATTCTGGGATGTATTAGCACGAACGTTGTAAGCAAGACATGAGAAGTAATTTTGCTGCTCTACTCTACTTTGATTAGGCCTCAACTGCAGTATTGTGTCCAGTTCTGGGTGTCACATTGCAGGAAAGATGTGGAAAAGTTGGAGAAAGTCCAGAGAAGAGCAACAAGAATGATTAAAGGTCTAGAAAACATGACCTGTGAGTGAAAATTGGAAAAAAATGCATTTGTTTAGTCTGGAGAAGAGAAGACAGAGAGGGGACATGATAGCAGTTTTCAAGTACATAGAAGGTTGTTACAAGGAGGAGGGAGAACAATTATTTTCCTTACCCTCTGAGGATATGATAAGAAGCCATGTGCTTAAATTGCAGCAAGGGAGGTGTAGGTTGGACATTAGGAAAAACTTCCTAACAGTCAAGGTGGCTAAGCACTGGAATAAATTGCCTAGGGAGGCTGTGGAATCTCCATCAATGGAGATTTTTAAGAGCAGATTAGACTAACACCTGTCAGGAGTGGTCTAGATATACTTAATCCTGCCATGAGTGCAGGGAACTGGACTAGATGACCTCTCAAGGTCCTTTCCAGTCCTACGATTTGATAATTCTATGAAACCTGGGTCTCCCACATCCCAGGGGAGGACCCTAACCACTGGGCCACCTCCTCTTCCAGCCACTTTTTTTCTAGCTTAAAATAATTGGAGAATCATGTCAAATTCATGAATCATTTCAGGGCAACTGAACCTCCATTTTTCTGTGAATAAACTATTCATCCAAAAAAAATTTCCTAGCTCTGTTAGCAATATACTTAGGCCTGGTCTACACTAGGAGTTTATGTCGAATTTAGCGCCGTTACATCGAATTAACTCTGCACCCGTCCACACCACGAAGCTATTTAGTTCGACGTAGAGGTCTCTTAAATTCGACTTCTGTACTCCTCCCCAACGAGGGGAGTAGTGCTAAATTCGACATGGCCATGTCGAATTAGGCTAGGTGTGGATGGAAATCGACGCTAATAGCTCCGGGAGCTATCCCACAGTGCACCACTCTGTTGACGCTCTGGACAGCAGTCCAAGCTCGGATGCTCTGACCAGCCACACAGGAAAACCCCCGGGAAAATTTGAATTCCTTTTCCTGTCTGGGCAGTTTGAATCTCATTTCCTGTTTGGACATCGTGGCGAGCTCAGCAGCACTGACAACGATGCAGAGCTCTCCAGCAGAGATGGCCATGCAATCTCAGAATAGAAAGAGGGCCCCAGCATGGACTGATCGGGAAGTCTTGGATCTGATCGCTGTGTGGGGCGATGAGTCCGTGCTTTCTGAGCTGCGCTCCAAAAGACGGAATGCAAAGATCTATGAGAAGATCTCTAAAGCCATGGCAGAGAGAGGATACAGCCGGGATGCAACGCAGTGCCGCATGAAAATCAAGGAGCTGAGACAAGGCTACCAGAAGACCAAAGAGGCAAACGGATGCTCCGGAGCCCAGCCCCAGACATCCTGTTTCTACGAGGCACTGCATTCCATCCTAGGTGCGGCCGCCACCACTACCCCACCACTGACCGTGGACTCTGAGGATGGGATATTGTCGACGGCCGGTTCCTCGAACATGTTAGCAGACGGGGAAGATGAGGAAGGAGATGAGGAGGACGAGGCAGTCGACAGCGCTTACAACGCTGATTTCCCCGACAGCCAGGATCTCTTCATCACCCTTACAGAGATCCCCTACCAACCGTCCCCAGCCGTTAACCCGGACACAGAATCAGGGGAAGGATCAGCCAGTAAGTGTTTTAAACATGTAAACATTTATTTTTAACAGAACAGGAATATTAACAATGGGTTTTTCATGATTACTTTGCCCTAGGCGCTTAACTGTTCACTCCCTGGCAGTGCAACTACTGAAAAAAATCTAACAATGTCCGGTTTAGCATGATTGTTCTGCCCAAGCCGCTCTACCGTTTAGTCCCTGCCAGTGCAGCTACAGTAAAATCCGGTCTATATGTCCGGGGATAGAGCTGAAATCCTCCAGGGACATCTCTACGAAGCTCTCCTGGAGGTAATTGGAAAGCCTTTGCATCAGGTTCCTGGGGAGAGCGGCCTTATTGGGTCCTCCGTAGTACGAAACGTTTCCGTGCCAGGAGACAAGCAAGTACTCAGGTATCATTGCCTTGCAGAGCATGGCGGCGTACTGCCCTGGTCTTTGCAGGCTTTCCCGAAGCATCCGTTCTTTCTCCGTCTCTGAAATCCTCATCAGAGTGATGTCGCTCATGATGACCTGCTTTGAATTAGGTAGGGGAATGTTAGTATTGGGACAGCTTGCCTGTTCCTTTACAGAAATGTAACCGGCGGTTTACAGCCACGCGGTGGAGGCGGAAGAGGGGCAGCATACAGGGATCTTTCCCTGGGACAGCCGCGAGGGGGTGGGACAGGGGCAGAGTTCATGCTTGCCGGATTGCTGGCAGCAGGGACTGGCATTGCTTTCAGTGTGAAAGGAGGCCAGTGCAACTATCAAAGTTTTAAGCAGCCACAAGTCTACGGCTCACCATGTCAGCCTGCTACACAAATTCCGGTGTCCTGCCCCGCTTCTCTGATCTGCACTGCAAGACCCCAGGCACTGAATGCAAAGGCCGAAAATTCGACCTTGTCCTGAGTGCGCATGTGATAGGTGCTGTGCATGGTCTTGTTCACAGAGAAAGACTATGTTCTTTGTTCACAACGAAATTTATCTTTCTAGGAATTCACTCCCTTTTTCCCATTCCCACAGCTGCGACTGTCTCACAACCTAGCCTGGCATCACACTCCCAGAGGCTAGCGCAGATTAGGCGTAGGAAGAAGAGGACATGGGAGGACATGTTCTCGGAACTTATGGGCTGCTCCCGAGCCCAGGCAGCCCAGCAGACCCAGTGGAGGGAGAACTTGTCCCAAATGCACCGATCACACATGGAACGGGAGGAGAGGTGGCGGCAGGAAGACCAGCAGGTGACTCAAACGCTGCTTGGACTAATGAGGGAGCAAACGGACACGCTCTGGCGCCTTGTGGATGTTCTGCAGGACTGGAGGCAGGAGGACAGAGCCCCACTGCAGTCTATCTGTAACCGCCCTCCCCCGCCACCAAGTCCCATATCCCCCTCACCCAAAGTCCAAAGAAGGAGGGGCGGCAGAGTCCGTGAAAACTCTCACTCCACCCCTGCAGACTGCTCTAGTACTAGAAGGCTCTCATTCCCCAAAATTTGACAAGTCCTTTCCTTCCCGCCTCACCCAAGCCCCCGTCCAAGTTTCACCCCCAGTTTCATGTGTAGTTGCTAATAAAAAAATACGTTTCTGTTAATTACTGTTTCCATCATGTTCTTTATAGGAGAGTCTGTCTGAAGGGGGGGAAGGGGGTTGGTAATTGGACAGGACAGCAGCAGGGCACACACACATTGCAGTCACTTGTTACCCTGGTCAGTCTGGGAGGTGGTTTTAGTGTTCTGTGGGGGCTGGGGGGGTGCTCTGTGACTTTGTGGCGGGGGAGGGCAGTTACAGATCTTATGCAGCGGTCCTTATCCTGGATCACAGAGCCACGCAGCAGGGGATCTGTAACCATCCTCCCCCTGCCACAAAGTCACATAGCCCCCCCCCCCCACACAGAGTCCCGAACAGGAGGGGTGGCAGGCTCCGTTGAAACCACCAGTCCACCACTGCGGAGCCTGTCATTCCTGGAGTTTAGAAGCGTCATTTGCATCACTACACTACACCCGCTCCCCACCACAGTCTGCGTCCCAGGTTCAACACTTTCCCACGAAAACAGTAATAAAGAAAACGGTGTTCATTAACAAAATTCAAGTGATTTTATTTTTAAACGTGTGTTGGAAGGGGGGGAACGGGGTATGTAACTGGAGAGGATACTGAACATTTAGTGGGTAAAGAAACGGGGGCAGGTTCAGCTTCTCTGTACACAAACTTAAAAGTCACAGGTTACCCTGCTCACTCAGGAACCTAGCTTTCAAAGCCTCCCGGATGCACAGCACGTCCCGCTGGGCTCTTCTAATCGCACGGCTGTCTGGCTGGGCGTAATCAGCAGCCAGGCTATTTGCCTCAACTTCCCACTCCGCCATAAAGGTCTCCCCCTTGCTCTCACAGAGATTGTGGAGCACACAGCAAGCTGCAATAACAATGGGGATATTGGTTTCGCTGAGATCACAGCGAGTCAGTAAGCTTCTCCATCTCCCCTTGAGACGGCCAAAAGCACACTACACCACCATTCTGCACTTGCTCAGCCGGTAGCTGAAGAGTTCTTTTTCAGTGTCCAGGGCGCCAGTATAGGGCTTCATGAGCCAGGGCATTAGCGGGTAGGCTGGGTCCCCGAGGATGACTATAGGCATCTCCACATCCCCAAGAGTTATTTTGTTGTCCGGGAAGTAAATACCTTCCTGCAGCCATCTAAACAGACCTGAGTTCCTGAAAACACGAGCGTCATGAACCTTGCCCGGCCATCCGACGTTGATGTTGGTAAAACGTCCCCTATGGTCCACCAGTGCTTGCAGCACCATTGAAAAGTAGCCCTTTCTGTTAATGTACTGGCTGGCCTGGTGGTCCGGTCCCAGGATAGGGATGTGAGTTCCATCTATAGCCCCACCGCAGTTTGGGAATCCCATCACGGCGAAGCCATCTATGATGACCTGCGCGTTTCCCAGGGTCACTACCTTTGAGAGCAGTACCTCAATGATTGCGTTGGCTACTTGCATGACAACAACCCCCACGGTAGATTTGACCACGCCAAAGTGGTTCGCGACTGACCGGTAGCTGTCTGGCGTTGCAAGCTTCCAGAGGGCTATGGCTACTCGCTTCTGGACAGTCAGGGCTGCTCGCATCCAGGTGTCATTGCGCTTCAGGGCAGGGGACAGCAACTCACAAAGTTCCATGAAAGTCCCCTTCTGCATGCGAAAGTTTCGCAGCCACTGTGATTCATCCCAGACCTGCAGCACTATGCGGTCTCACCAGTCCGTGCTTGTTTCCCGGGCCCAGAATCGCCGTTCCACAACATCCACATGACCCATTGCCACCGTGATGTCCTCGGTGCTGGGTCCCGTGCTTTCTGACAGGTCTGTGCTACTCTCAGGCCTGGTCTACACTACGAGTTTAGGTCGACTTTAGCAGCGTTAAATCGACTTAAGCCTGGACACGTTTACACTACGAAGCCCTTTCTGTCGACTTAAAGGGCCCTTTAAACCGGTTTCCTAACACCACCTCGACAAGGGGATTAGCGATAAAATCGACCTTAGGGGGTCGGAATTGGGCTAGTGTGGACGGAATTCGACATTACTGGCCTCCGGGAGCTATCCCACAGTGCTTCATTGTGACCGCTCTGGACAGCACTCTCATCTCAGATGCACTGGCCAGGTAGACAGGAAAAGCCCCGCGAACGTTTGAATTTCATTTCCTGTTTGCTCAGCGTGGAGAGCACAGGTGACCATGCAGAGCCCATCAGCACAGGTAACCGTGATGGAGTCCCAGTCCCAGTCCCAGGATCGCAGAAGAGCTCCAGCCTGGACCGAACGGGAGGTACAGGATCTGATCGCCATCTGGGGAGATGAAGCAGTGCTCGCCGAACTCCGAAACAGTAAAAGAAACGGCAAAACATTAGAAAAGATCTCCAAGGCCATGAAGGACAGAGGCCATAACAGGGACGCGCGGCAGTGCCGCGTGAAAATTAAGGAGCTAAGGCAAGCCTACCACAAAGTCAGAGACGCAAACGGAAGGTCCGGGGCAGAGCCGCAAACATGCCGCTACTACGCGGAGCTGCATGCCATTCTAGGGGGTGCAGCCACCACTAGCCCAAGCGTGTTCTATGAGTCCCTCTCTGCAAACGGGGAAGCGGGTTCGGCGGACGAGGAAGATGAGGATGGAGAGAACATAGATAGCTCACAGCAGCAAGGAAGCGGAGAAACCAGTTACCCCAACAGCCAGGATATGTTTGTCACCCTGGACCTGGAAACAGTAACCCCCGAACTGACCCAAGACCCTGAGGGCACACAGGGGACCTCTGGTGAGTGTACCTTTGTAAATATTACACATGGCTTAAAAACAAGCGTGTTTAATGATTAATGATTAATTTGCCCTGGCAATCGCGGCCAGTACAGCTACTGGAAAAGTCTGTTAACGTGTATGGGGATGGAGCGGAAATCCTCCAGGGACATCTCTAGAAAGCTCTCCTTCATGTAATCCCAAAGCCTTTGCAAAAGGTTTCTGGGGAGGGCTGCCTTATCCCGTCCGCCATGGTAGGACACTTTACCACGCCAGGCCAGTAGCACGTAGTCTGGAATCATTGCATAACAAAGCATGGCAGCGTATGGTCCCGGTGTTTGCTGGCATGCAGACAACATCCATTCCTTATCACTCTTTGTTATCCTCAGGAGAGTGATATCATTCACGGTCACCTGGTTAAAATGGGGCAATTTTATTAAGGGGACATTCAGAGGTGCCCCTTCCTGGTCTGCTGAACAGAAATATTCCCCGCTGTTAACCACGCGGTGGGGGGGAGGGTTGAAGTGACCATCCCAGAGAATTGGGTGTGAGGGGGAGGGGAGTTAGTTGGGTTTGTGCTGCATGTTAAACCTGAAATCGCAGCCCCTCCTTTTACATTGCAAACCCATTTTAAATGGCACGGGTGCTTGGTATGGGAAATGAGGGCAGAACTGTTTGAAACCATCCCCACATGTTAAGAAGGTTAAAAAAGCCCAAAGACTATATGTCTTACCATGGCTGCCTGCAAGCTGAAATCTGTGTCCTGGCACTGCGTGAGTGATCTCTCACACCAAACCAGGAGACTCTCAATATAAGAGGAAAAATGCGACCTTGTAACGAAAGCACATGTGCTGTGTGATGTTGTGAACAGCAAAATCTAACGTGAAAGAGTCTACCCATTGTTCTCTAAAATGTATCTTTTTTAACAACCTCTCCCTTCTCCACCAGCTGCAAATCTTACTCCTTCGCAGAGGCTAGTGAATATTCGAAGAAGGAAGCGAAGGACGCGTGACGAAATGTTTACTGAACTTCAGACTGCCTCCCACGCTGACAGAGCACAGCTGAATGCGTGGAGGCAGTCAATGACTGATTTTAAAAAAGCCCAATATGAGCGAGAGGAGAGGTGGCGTGCTGAATCGCGGGCTGAAGAGGAGAAGTTGCGTGCTGAAACGCGGGCTGAAGAGGAGAGGTGGCGTCAACTTGTAATCAGAAAGCAAGAGTCGATGCTCCGGCTGCTGGAGCATCAAAGTGATATGCTCCTGCGTATGGTTGAGCTGCAGGAAAGGCAGCAGGAGCAGAGACCGCCGCTACAGCCCCTCTGTAACCAGCAGCCATCCTCCCCAAGTCCCATTGCCTCCTCACCCAGACGCCCAAGAACACGGTGGGGGGGCCTTCGGCCACCCACTCACTCCACCCTAGATGATTTCCATAGCAATAAGTTTTAAAGTTTTAAATTGGAGTGTGTCCTTTTCCTTCCCTCCTCCCCCACCCATCCCGGGCTACCTTTCCAATTATCCCCCTAGTTGTGTGCTGAATTAATAAAGAATGCATGAATGTGAAGCAACAATGACTTTATTGCCTCTGCAAGTGGTGCTCGAAGGGGGGAGGGTAGTAGGGGAGGGTGGGGTGGTTGGTTTGCAGGGAAGTAGAGTTAACAGGGTGGTGGGGGAGGGGCAGAGGGTTCATCAAGGAGCAACAAACAGAAGTTTCACTCCGTAGCCTGGCCAGTCACAAAACTGGTTTTCAACGCTTCTCTGATGCGCACCGCGCCCTGCTGTGCTCCTCTAACCGCCCTGGTGTCTGGCTGCGCGTAATCAGCGGCCAGGCGATTTGCCTCAACCTCCCACCCCGCCATAAATGTCTCCCCCTTACTTTCACATATATTGTGGAGCGCACAGCAAGTAGCAATAACAATGGGGAGATTCTTTTCGTTAAGGTCTGAGCGAGTCAGTAAGCTGCGCCAGCGCGCTTTTAAACGGCCAAATGCACATTCCACCACCATTCGGCACTTGCTCAGCCTGTAGTTGAACAGGTCCTGACTGCTGTCCAGGCTGCCTGTGTATGGCTTCATGAGCCATGGCATTAAGGGGTAGGCTGGGTCCCCAAGGATCACGATAGGCATTTCAACATCCCCAACTGTTATTTTCTGGTCTGGGAAGAAAGTCCCTTCCTCCAGCTTTCGAAACAGAAGAGACTGCCTGAAGACGCGAGCATCATGTACTCTTCCCGGCCAGCCCACGTTGATGTCGGTGAAACGTCCCTTGTGATCCACCAGGGCTTGCAGCAGCATTGAAAAGTACCCCTTGCGGTTTATGTAGTCGGTGGCTTGGTGCGCCGGTGCCAAGATAGGGATATGGGTTCCGTCTATCGCCCCACCACAGTTTGGGAATCCCATTGCAGCAAAGCCATCCACTATGGTCTGCACGTTTCCCAGAGTCACTACCCTTGATATCACCAGGTCTCTCATTGCCCTGGCAACTTGGATCACAGCAGCCCCCACAGTAGATTTGCCCACTCCAAATTGATTCCC
>NW_020684274.1:0-8110 GCF_002925995.2 Terrapene triunguis
GTCCAGTGAGGGGTATAAAGCTAACCCCTAATAGGGCTCCTCAGCCTGGTGGTCCAGGGATGCTCCTACCAGTGTATCCGTCTCCCAGAGGCAATCAAGCACTGACCTGCAAAATCCTACCAGCCACAGCTCAATCCACAACCTCACAACCACAACCTCATTGGGGCCCATATGTGCTGTGCTCCAGCTATTCTCGTATGCAGTTGTCCCACCTCTCCTGCTTGCAGGGCATTGTGCTGTGACTTCCGCTGCCCTTCTTCCAGCAAGTGTCTGCGTGTCTGCCCAGCTTTCACTCTCAGCTATTTGATTCTCTGGCTGCTGCCTCTGCCCTCTCCTGAGTCTGATCCCCTAAAGCCCCAGCATATTTGTTCCTTTTCCTGTGCTCTATGGAGCACTCTACTGGACAAAGGATGAACTGAGTAAAGTGGTGCCCTGCGCTGGTTAGATCCTTTCCCTCCAGCTTACCATGTGTGGAGCCAGCAGGATCATTACAATACTTTTCAAACATACAACTTTTTTGAAGCTTAATCCATTAATATTGGTGAATATTAGATGGAAGGTATTGAAAGAGAAAAAATAATCATTAACAATATTATTAAACAACCAACACATTGGACCATAGTTATCCCTAGTGTAACCCCACTTAGGGCAATAGAGTTACACTAGGAATTAATTTGACCCAGTGATTCATCAAAGCAATGATGCTGTTAGATTCTCACAACAATCATGCAGTAGACGTAGGCTCTTGAAAAGATATCGTCTTTAGTATTGCCAGCTCTCACTGTGTTATCACAACTAGCGATGTTGGGGTGTATTTTTATCTGTCTCATGAAAACCTGATGAAAGGTGCCAACATGCACATTTTTCCTTATTCAAAATGGCCACCATCTCCTATTACTGTCAATGGGGCTGAAGCAAGCAAGATGGCTGACACTTCTCTACTCTTTATCTTCATGTGGAAGTCAGGCTGCCCTTAATAAAGTGGCTGCCTCCCACTGTTTTCAATGAGATTGAAGCCATGGTCATAGTTAAAAGGGCTGCCACACCATGGTTCTGGTGGTGAGAGCACCCAGGACTTGTGAAAAGCAGCAGAAACACAGTGAAAGGTGATGGACTTGGCAGCTCCTGCAGCCTGTGGATAGTGCTGGGCAAGGGTCCCCTCCAAGCAGCCAGGGCAGGTGGTGTTGCTGACTCTCATGAATTGATCGCAAGTCACAGGCTTTTGGTGCCTGCAGGAGGCGCTGTCGAGATAACATGAGAAGCTTCTCTGATCCCACAATTTTCAGGACTGGGTACATGAGCAGAACTCTGTGAAAAAATCTTGGGGTTAAGGACACAGACCTCTCTGTCACTAAGACCTGTCTGCATGTATGGACCTATAGCAGAGAGAGGGTCTTGAGGCAGGAGGTGGCAGGGGAAGGGATAGCTGAGGAAATGATGCTGGGGCCTGGGCAAAGAAGAAGCCCCAGGGCAGTGGGAGGCAGGGCAATGATGCTGCTGGGTCAAAACAGTAATAGGAAATGTATGGCATGTCCCATCTCAGGGGTGAGGAGAAAGAAAGTGGAGTGTCCATCTGAGCAGATAGGGACAGGTGTGCATTTTTGTCTGCATTACAGGCTGACTTTTCCCCCTGAAGTTATCACACACACACACACAGGCAGAGGAGTAGAGGGGAGTTAAAAAGTCAAAAGACAAATCATGATTTGTTCTTGTTTTTAAATATTGTGATGGAGTAGTCAGCCCCTTAAGGGCAGTACTTCCTATTGGTCAGCTCTCCCTGTCATGTGACATGGCCTTTAAGAATTTTGGGTGGTCTGATCACAAGGCCTGAGGAGATATAGGGAGAGAGGAAAAGGGTCATGGAAAAAAGTAGTAGTTAGAAAGAATCCTTTAACTATACCTTTAAAGGTCGGGGACCTGGAGCCTTGCAGAGAAGGTGGGGCCAATCTCTCTTCTCACCCAAAAAATGATGAATGAGCTGGCAGTAGGGGCCCACACAAATGCTACCTCCTCCTTCATAGCAGGGCAGATGCCTGGAGAAACTGCAGGGAAAAAGAGACTCCTGCAGGGACCCTGAATTAGCAGGGAGAAGACAGCAGCTGAACCCTCCCTACCTGACATGGGCGGCTCTAGCTTTTTTGCTGCCCCAAGCATGGCAGGCAGGCTGCCTTCGGCGGCGCGCCTGCGGGAGGTCCCCGGTCCCGCGAATTCGGTGGCATGCCTGTGGGAGGTCCACCGGTCCTGCGGCTTCGGTGTACTCACCGCCGAATTGCCGCCGAAACCGCGGGACCGGCGGACCTCCCGCAGGCAAGCCGCTAAAGGCCGCCTGATTGCCGCCCTCACAGCAACCGGCAGGGCGCCCCCCGCGGCTTGCTGCCCCAGGCATGCGCTTGGAGCGCTGGTGCCTGGAGCTGCCGCTGCTACCTGAGGATGGAAGGACTGAGTGGTCCAATTGGAGGAAAGGCCAGTTAAACCCTCAGCTGGCCTGAACCACAGCCCAGCTCCACGGAGGAAAGCTGTGGGAAACTCCTGCCTTAAGGAGGGAAACTATAAAGATAGTTTGGAAGTTAGGCCCGTATGTGCCAGAGAAGCTGAGAGGGAGGCTTATTTGCATTATGTTCTGTCTTTGGGGGTTGAATAAACTGGACCCTAGAAGAGGCACTGTTCAATATACAAGCCTCAGTGGACTCATTAAAACCCACACTAACTTAGGCAGAGATACAATGGTGGTGCTGAACCAGGCTGCCAGAGGATGCCCCAGTGATGAGGACCTCCACTACACACCTCCTCACATTCTGCCTCCTCCCTTTCACCATACCAAAAAAATCATCTCAGAATGGGCAATTTTAACAGAAGCTACTTAGTGGGAAAACACAGAAATCCTGTTTTAGCCTTTCTTCCATCTTTTACCTTTGCCTGAGGGATACTTATATAAAACTAATCTAGCCTCATAGTTTAAAGGAATTAATTCCATAGTCTATCGTGACTGTTAAAAGGAAGAAGCAGGAAGCAAATTCAGCTACAATGTGAGGTTCAATTATTTCAATTACCACCTTCTTCCTAAATGAAGTCTCTATTCCTTCAAAGACATCTGCAATTTAAAACTCATTTGCTCTTAAAATAGCATTAATTATAATACTTGCACTAGAAATGATAAAAGAATTCATGTACAAAGTAAATAATTACATCCATGCATTTAAAAAGTTATATACATACTTAATTTATAAATTAGTTACTTACCTTATATAATTAATCATGCAATCAGGAACAACTCTAAACAAATAATTAATGTAGCCAATTTCTTTTTACATATATTATATAGGATCAGACAGTGATACCGTTACTTATGTCGAATGTTATTGTTATATATCATTTGTATAGCAATAGAGCCTATGGGCCCACTGCATATGGGACCCTCCTTGTGCTAGGCAGTGTACAAACAGAATAGAAGGATCCTGCCTGCACAGAATTTACAATTTAAGTAGACAAGATGAATAAAGGGCGGGGAAAGGGATATAACCGGCAAGCAGAAAAAACAGAATGATGGATAGTTTGCAAACATCATGTTAGTTCCATGGATTTTTTCAGGCAGGCTGGAGGGGGTTGGGAGTCTTTAAATTCTTTGTGTAGGGTTTTGTTAGAAGGGCAATTAACAAAATAGAAAGAAAAAGGAAAGGTGAGGGGACATAGAAGGGAGGGAAGTAAAGGGAGTAGGGAAGGGGAAAAGAGGGAGGGAATGAAGGAGGGGAGTATTGAGATCTAGGGTTGTCAACTTTGGTTGGATGTATTCCTGGAGGTTTCATCAGATTACATAATCTTTAATTAAAGATTAATCTTTAATTCCTGGAGACTGGATAGTTGGCAACCATACTGAGAGCAGGTGGAGTAAAGTTAAGGTGAAGTGACTGTGAAGAGGAGAATGATATGCTGTCATAAGCAGTTTGGCTTCACTCCTGTTGGGAACAACGGGAGCTAATAGCCATTTTGAAAGAGGGCAGCTCTTTGTGGAATTCATAGGCCTGGTCTACACTAGGCTTTTATGTCGAATTTAGCGCCGTTACATCGAATTAACCCTGCACCCGTCCACACCACGAAGCTATTTAGTTCGACATAGAGCTCTCTTAAATTCGACTTCTGTACTCCTCCCCAACGAGAGGAGTAGCGCTAAATTCGAAATGGCCATATCGAATTAGGCTAGGTGTGGATGGAAATCGACGCTAATATCTCCAGGAGCTATCCCACAGTGCACCACTCTGTTGACGCTCTGGACAGCAGTCCGAGCTCGGATGCTCTGACCAGCCACACAGGAAAAGCCCCGGGAAAATTTGAATTCCCTTTCCTGTCTGGGCAGTTTGAATCTCATTTCCTGTTTGGACATCGTGGTGAGCTCAGCAGCACTGGCAACGATGCAGAGCTCTCCAGCAGAGATGGCCGTGCAATCTAATAGAAAGAGGGCCCCAGCATGGACTGATCGTGAAGTCTTAGATCTCATCGCTGTGTGGGGCGATGAGTCCGTGCTTTCCGAGCTGCGCTCCAAAAGAAGGAATGCTAAGATCTACGAGAAGATCTCAAAAGCCATGGCAGAGAGAGGATACAGCCGGGATGCAACGCAGTGCCGCGTGAAAATCAAGGAGCTGAGACAAGGCTACCAAAAAACCAAAGAGGCAAACGGACGCTCCGGATCCAAGCCCCACACATCACGTTTCTACGAGGCACTGCATTCCATCCTAGGTTCGGCCACCACCACTACCCCACCACTGACCGTGGACTCTGAGGATGGGATATTGTCCGCGGCCGGTTCCTCGTCGGACATGTTAGCGGACGGGGAAGATGAAGAAGGAGATGAGGAGGACGAGGCAGTCGACAGCACTGGCACCGCTGATTTCCCCGACAGCCAGGAGCTCTTCATCACCCTTACCGAGATCCCCTACCAACCGTCCCCAGCCGTTAGCCTGGACACAGAATCAGGGGAAGGATCAAGCAGTAAGTGCTTTAAACATCTAAACATTTATTTTTAACAGAACTGGAATATTTATAATATTAACAATGTGTTTTTCATGAACTTATTTAAACATCTAAACTTTTATGTACAACAGAACTGGAATATTTATAATATTAACAGTGGGTTTTTCATGATTTCTTTGCCTTAGGCGCTTAACTATTTAGTCCCAACTATTTAAAAAAAATCAAACAATGTCCGGTTTTTCATGATTCTCCAGTCAAAGACGCTCCACTCTTTACTTCCTGCCAGTGCAGCTACACCAAAATATGGTCTATATGGCGGGGATTGACGCGAAATCCTCATGGGAGAACTCTTCGTAGGTCTCATGGAGGTACCTTTCCAGCCTGTTCATCAGGTTCCTGGGTAGGGCGATCTTATTTGGTCCCCCATGGTACGAGACGTTTCCCCGCCACGACACAATCAAGTATTCTGGGATCATCGCACGGCAGAGCATGGCAGCATACGGCCCTGGTTTTTGCATGCTTTCCCTAAGCATGCGTTCCTTCTCGCTGTCCGAGATCCTCATGAGGGTGATGTCGCTCATGATGCGCTGCTTTGAATTAGGGAGGGGAATGTTAGTATTGGGACTGCTTTACAGCCACGCCGTGGAGGGAGAGGGGCAGCATACAGGGATCTTTCCCTGGGACAGCCGCGAGGGGGTGGGACAGGGGCAGAGTTCATGCTAGCCTGATTGCTGCCAGCAGCGACTGGCATTACTTTCAATGTGAAAGGAGGCCAGGGCTACTATTACAGTTTTAAGCAGCCACAAGTCTACGGCTTACCATGTTTGCCTGCTACAGAAGTTCAGGTGTCCTGCCCCGCTTCTCAGATCGGCAGTGCAAGACCCCAGGCACTGAAGGCGAGGGCCGAAAATTCGACCTTGTCCTGAGTGCGCATGTGAGAGGTGCAGTGCATGATCTTGTTCACAGAGAAAGACTATGTTCTTTGTTCACAACAAAATTTATCTGTCTCAGGAATTCACTCCCTTTTTCCCATTCCCACAGACACATCTGCAACTGTCTCCCAACCCAGCCTGGCATCACACTCCCAGAGGCTAGCGCAGATTAGGCGGAGGAAGAAGAAGACGCGTGAGGACATGTTCTCAGAACTAATGGGCTGCTCCCGAGCCCAGGCAGCCCAGCAGACACAGTGGAGGGAGAACTTGTCCCAAATGCACCGAGCAATCATGGAACGGGAGGAGAGGTGGCGTCAAGAGGACCAGCAGGCGACTCAAACGCTGCTTGGACTAATGAGGGAGCAAACGGACACGCTCCGGCACCTTGTGGATGTTCTGCAAGACCGGAGGCAGGCAAATACCGCCCTCCCCCGCCACCAAGTCCCACACCCCCCTCACCCAAAGTCCAAAGAAGGAGGGGCGGCAAGGGCCGTTAAAACTTTCAGTCAACCCCTGCAGACTGCTCAAAATTTGAAAAGTCCTTTCCTACCCACCTCACACAAGTTTCCCCCTCCCCCCCCGTTTCATGTGTGGTTCATAATAAAATATTAGTTTCTGTTAATTACTGTTTCCATGATTTTCTTTTGGAGGAGAGTCTGTCTGAAGTGGGGGAAGGGACTTGGTAATTGGACAGGACAGTCACCTTTAGCAGGGTACAGAGGCGGGGGCAGGTCCAGCATCAGGACACATACACAGTGCAGTCACCAGTTACCCTGGTCAGTCTGGGAGGTGGTTTTCATGTTCTGTGGGGGGGGGAGGTTGCTCTGTGACTTTGTGGCGGGGGAGGGCAGTTACTGATCTTATGCAGCGGTCCTTATCCTGGATCACAGAGCCACGCAGCAGGGGATCTGTAACCCTCCTCCCCCTGCCAGAAAGTCACCTAGCCGACACATATACGCAGTCCCGCCCAGGAGTGCTGGCAGGCTCCGTTGAAACAACCAGTCCACCACTGCGGAGCCTGTCATTCCTGGAGTTTAGAAGCATCATTTGCATCAGAACACTAAACCCGCCCCCCGCCACAGTCTGCGTCCCCGGTTTAAAACATTCCCGCGAAAACAGTAATAAAGACAACGGTGTTCATTAACAAAACAGAACTGATTTTATTTTTTGGGAAGGGGGTGAAGGGGGTATGTAGCTGGAGAGGATAGTCAACATAAACTGGGTAAAGAAACGGGGGCAGGTTGAGCTTCTGTGTCCACAAACTTAACAGTCACTGGTTACCCTGCTCAGTCAGGAACCTAGCTTTCAAAGCCTCCCGGATGCACAGCGCGTCCCGCTGGGATCTTCTAATCACCCGGCTGTCTGGCTGGGTGTAATCTGAAGCCAGGGTATTTGCCTCAACCTCCCACCCCGCCATAAAGGTCTCCTCCTTGCTCTCACAGAGATTGTGGAGCACACAGCAAGCTGCAATAACAATGGGGATATTGGTTTCGCTGAGATCACAGCGAGTCAGTAAGCTTCTCCATCTCCCCTTGAGACGGCCAAAAGCACACTCCACCACCATTCTGCACTTGCTCAGACGGTAGTTGAACAGTTCTTTTTCTGTGTCCAGGGCGCCAGTATAGGGCTTCATGAGCCAGGGCATTAGCGGGTATGCTGGGTCCCCGAGGATCACTGTAGGCATCTCCACATCCCCAAGAGTTATTTTGTGGTCCGGGAAGTAAATACCTTCCTGCAGCCGTCTAAACAGACCAGAGTTCCTGAACACGCGAGCGTCATGAACCTTGCCCGGCCATCCGACGTTGATGTTGGTAAAACGTCCCCTATGGTCCACCAGTGCTTGCAGCACCATTGAAAAGTAGCCCTTTCTGTTAATGTACTGGCTGGCCTGGTGGTCCGGTCCCAGGATAGGGAAGTGAGTCCCATCTATAGCCCCACCGCAGTTTGGGAATCCCATCGCGGCGAAGCCATCTATGATGACCTGCGCGTTTCCCAGGGTCACTATCTTTGAGAGCAGTACCTTAACGATTGCGTTGGCTACTTGCATCACAACAACCCCCACGGTAGATTTGCCCACACCAAAGTGGTTCGCGACTGACCGGTAGCTGTCCGGCGTTGCAAGCTTCCAGAGGGCTATGGCCACTCGCTTCTGGACAGTCAGGGCTGCTCGCATCCGGGTGTCATTGCGCTTCAGGGCAGGGGACAGCAACTCA
>NW_020684275.1:0-9697 GCF_002925995.2 Terrapene triunguis
CAGACATAGGTATTTTTTTAAGGTCCGCTTTGATTTTATTTTAACATTGGCTGCTGCACTGGAGTTTTATTTCCTGGCTGTCTTATTCATTTGTAGAGCTGAAGTCTGTGCATTTTGCAAGCTCTTTAAGAAGGTGCTTGGATTGCAATGTAATGTGCAGCTTTGCAGAGCAGCACAAGTTTAGTAGCAGTGACTCTGTGGGAATGATCCTCCACTGGTGTAAATCAGCATAGCCCAAGTAACTTCACTGATTTATACCAGTTGAGTTTCTCTCTCTCTCTGTATCTCCCCCTTGAGTTTAGTCTCTTCCATATCCCATGGTGACAGCTCTAAAATGATGGGAGAAAACAGGACTATAGGGAGAAGAGCCCAAAGCCCAACAGATCCCATTTCCTTATGAAAGGACAGCAGGTGCATTGGTACTGTCACTCTGTATAAGAAGCAGCTGTTACAGTGAGGAACAGAAACTGAAGAAAGCAGGGAGCTTTTTGTACTGATCGGTATCACTGTGATGAGCTATAGCCTGGCTGACACTCAGCATCATCTGCTTCAACCCTGCTGATTGTAAATGTGTAGTCACTTCCAGACCCATGCACTGAACCGGTCTCAGAGGCACCATAGATAAGGAACTTGGCAGCTTATCCCAATGTCGGGATACCACATCACATTCTGTTGATTCTGTTAGCACTGGAACTGGCTTTGCAGTTGCTAATGACACTGTCTCCTGGAGATGCTGATAGAGATTCTGGAGTCTGAGTCATCACAGTGTCCCCAATGGAGTTTGCATGGTGAAAAAAATTAGAAGAATTATGTATTCATAGACTATAAGGCCAGAACATACCATTGTGATCATCTAGTCTGAGCTGCAGCATGGTACAGGCCATAGCCCCTCCCTGAATTAATTCCTGTTTGAACTAGAGCAAGTTGTTTAGAAAAACATGCCAGCTGGATTAAGAAATTTCTTGTGATGGAGAAACCAACACAACCCTTGGTTAAGTTGTTCCAATAGTTAATATCCTTCACTCTTAAACATGTTCACCTTATTTCTAGTCTAAATTTGTCTACCTTCACCTTCCAGCCACTGGATCTTGAGATAAAATAAATCCAATTAAGAATATTTTTGAAAAGGAAATTGAATATGTCTAATGTCTCATTTCCATTTTATCTACTTACCGGTAGTTACATGAAGCACTTTGTATACTGTAAATGTATGATTCTTATGTGGTAAGAAGTATTGTTGGTTTGATGAAGAAATTAACAACCTTTAATTCTTTCTATACAATTATCTTACTCCAGTGTATCCTGTTTTTGTTTTTTTTACACTAAATCCAGAGCAGTAGGAGTCAGAGAAGCTGCGTCTGAAACAGGGGTCGGCAACTTTCAGAAGTGGTGTGCCGAGTCTTCATTTATTCACTCTGATTTAAGGTTTCGCGTGCCAGTAATACATTTTAACGTTTTAGAAGGTCTCTATAAGTCTATAATATATAACTAAACTATTGTTGTATGTAAAGTAAATAAGGTTTTTAAAATGTTTAAGAAGCTTCATTTAAAATTAAATTAAAATGCAGAACCCCCCGGACCCGTGGCCAGGACCCAGGCAGTGTGAGTGCCACTGAAAATCAGCTCGCGTGTCGCCTTCGGCACACGTGCCATAGGTTGCCTACCCCTGGTCTGAAAGATCCTCTTAAAATTTCTGGAATGACTGATCCTAAGCTCAGAAGCCTAAAGTCTAGGGAATGAAAGATTTACACGTACCCTGTAGAACCTGGAAATGTCACTCTGGTGCAGTGGTTCCCAAACTGGGGTTCGTGAACCCCTGGGGGTTCGCGAAATGTTACAGGGGGTTCTCGGAAAAAAATTCCCTAATGGCGGACAGAGCTTTCCTTAGGGACCCTGGGCAGCACAGGGCCTGGAGCCACTGGACTTCCACGAGCTAAGCAGATCAAAGCAAGCATATCTATCACACTGAGGAGATTTAAACTTCAAGACTCCTTATAAGAAATGGAAAGGGAGGTGGATATTTTTTGCTGTTTTTAAAATTAAATAGGCAGCTAGTATTGTTTTTTTTTTTTAATTATTATGAAGAACAAGTTTAAGCTTTGTTGTAACGTGCATTGTTTGCCTGGACTGCTCAAGACCTGAATGCTAGTGTAGGAGGAACTCTGAGTTGGCTTCTTAAATACCTTCATGATGTTTCACATCTGATACTCCTTGATGAAACATAGGAGCCTTGTCTTATAACAGGCTTATTCAAAGTGATACAAGCTACGAAAGTGAGCTCTTGGAAGAGTGTTGCCATTTTCATAATGTAATAAAAATACTGTAATGATAAATAATAATAAATAATAAATAGTGTGTAATATGCATGTCATAAAAACAAATTTTATATTTCCCAGATCACTGCTTTTATCATTTATACTCAGATAAAGAAGAAAATCCCTGGAAATATACATTTTTAGGAGGGGGTTCCCGAGACTCGACATTTTAGTGAAAGGGGTTCACAGGTTGTTGAAGTTTGGGAACCACTGCTCTGGTGGAAATATGCAAAAAGCTGCTCTGTGTAAAAGGGTTCTGTGCATGTTCCTCGGAGCACAGATTGCAGAGAAGGGGCCATGTACAGCCCCCAGGCTGAGACTGCAGCTCTTATTGAGTGGAATGGGAGATTCAAACATGCCGTGAGAGCAGGATTTGGCTCTTATAACCAATATGGGCATTAACTGATTACCCGGAGCCTGAATGTCTGCGTCTTCAGCAACTTTTACCTTCTCCATTTTCACTCTGGGGGTGATTCTGACCCCCTTGTTCATGTTAAGTACTACCTTACTCCTCACAGGTAAGGTTCTACTCAACATTAGGGTTACCATATTCAAACATTTAAAAAAGAGGACACTCCACGGGGCCCCGGCCCCGGCCCCGGCCCTGCCCCAACTCCGCCCCTTCTCCGCCCCCGGCCCCGCCCCAACCCCACCCCTTCTCCGCCCCCATTCCAACCCCTTCCCCAAAGTCCCTGCCCCAACTCTGCCCCCTCCTCTGAGCACCCTGCATTCCCCCTCCTCCCTCCCGCTCTGATCTTGGTTGGGGGTTGCTAAGTGCTTCCCTACTCCCCACTCGCCCCGCAGCCCCTATGCCCATGCCTGCCCTGCTCCGCCTCACCCTGCAGCCTCTGTGCCCCCCCCGCCCCTGCAGCCTCTGCTCCCCCCCGCCTGCCCTGCCCCCTCGGCACACCCCCCCCGCAGCCTCTGCACACACACCCCCTGCAGCCTCTGCACACACACCCCCTGCAGCCTCTGCTCCCCCCCGCCTGCCCTGCCCCCTCTGCACACACCCCCCCTGCAGCCTCTGCACCCCCCCCGCAGCCTCTGCTCCCCCCGCCTGCCCTGCCGCCTCTACACACACACCCCCGCCTGCCCCCCTCCCCCGCTCCCCCGGCAGACCGAGAACTGTGAGCTCCACGTGGATTCCAACACTGCCGGCTGCTTTGTGGGGGAGGAGGGGGAGGGAGCGGGGGAAGGGGAGGGACTCTGGCTGCTACAGGCCCTAGTGGCTGCGAGCGGCTTTCCATCAGGCCAGGCGTCCAATCAGCCGCGCCGCACTCCTCAGGAGGGGAAATCCCGGACATTTCTACTTAATTAGAAATCCCCCCCGGACGGCCATTTAAGGCTGAAAAACCCGGACATGTCCGGGAAAACCCGGACGGATGGTAACCCTACTCAACATAGTAAAGGTTACAGAACCTTGCACTGGATTTGCAGTCCCCTCACTTCTCTGTCCCTCAGTTTACCCCATTTAAATCAAGCTTGGCTGTTTCTTCCAAAAGATATGCTGTAGTTCAAACAGGAATTAATTCAGGGAAGTGCTGGGGCCTGCATCAGACAGGAGGTGAGATGACTACAATGGTCCCACATGGCTTTATAATGTATGAACACCTGGAGCCGCATGGGGGAGACAGTCATCAGAGTAGCTATTACAGTCTGTGAAGATTGAATGGGTCTAAATGCCCTGACAATGGAGCAGCCATCCTCATGTTCATTCTAACAAGCAAAAGGTGGTCTGAGGCTCCAGGAGACTTCACTCTTAGGCCTTCAAACAAAGACTGTTACACTCTGGCGAACTATCTGGCAACTGGGCCCAGACTCGAGTGAGGGACACTGTTCATTGGTGCTTACTTGAAAGAGGTGGTGACAAACAGGACAAGCGAGGGAGAGAGGAAACATCATCAGGACATGGGTAGTTGTGACCAGGGTGGGTCAGAGGAGGGTCTTTGTTTTCTAGGGACCTGTCTACACTTGAAAGATAATTTGAATTACTATATGGTGTGAATTTAAAGTACACTAGCTATTCTTGAATAACTCCATGTGTGGATATTTTTATTCTGGACTAAGGGTTGGCCTTCACTACAACGTTAGTGTCTATGATGCTCAGGAGTGTGAAAAATTCACACCCATGAGAGATGTAGTTAAGCCAGCCTTAGCCCCAGAGCAGACTGCACTAAGTCAATGGAAGAATTCTTCCATTGACCTAGCTACTGCCTCCCGGAGAGGTAGATTTCCTCCAGAGATGGAAGAACTCCTCCCGTCATTGTAATGTGTCTACACTTAAGTGCTATGCAGCTGCCCTGCTCTATCATTTCTAGTGTAGATATAGCCTAAAAGCGCCTTGTTCCCGTTGTGCTTAATACACTTACAAATCAGGTTCAGCTAAAGAGGAGCAAGCACACTTATTCTGGAATAAGATTGTCCACCCATGGAGCTCTTCAGGAATAGCTACTCTGAGTTAATAGTTATTCAAGAATAGTTATTAATAGTTAATAGCTATTCCGGAATGACTCCATGTGTAGACAAGCGCTAAGGGAATATGAGTTGGTTCAGTTCTTGTTCTGTAATGTAAGAAGTTAGCCTGTTTGATTTCACTTGTTGTAAAGTGTAAGATTAGATAAAATCAAACACACACACTGTCTCTTTGTTCTTTAAAATCCTTGTTTCTCTGATCATTTGTTCCAACTTCTAAATAGAAATACTTTGTTTTAAGGAGGCTATTGGTCACTATCACTGATCACAGGCTCACAAAGGGAGGAAACAAAACAAAAAAGTGATAAAGGGTTTAGAAAACCTGACTTATGAGGGAAGGTTTTAAAAAAAGATTGGGCAAATGTACTCTTGAGAAATGAAGACAGAGGGGGGACTGGATAACAGTCTTCAATAATGTTAAGGGCTGTTATAAGAGGACTGTGATCAATTTTCTCCAGGTCTGCTCAAGGCAGGATGAGGAGTAATGGGCATAATCAGCATCAGGGGACATTTAAGTTAGAGTTAGAAAGATTTTCCTAATATCTAAGAGTAGCTAGGATCTGAAATAGGCTTCTTAGGGAGGTTGTGGAATCTCCGTCATTGGAGGTTTTCAAGAACAGTTTGGACAAATACTTGTCAGGAATGGTCTAGGTTGACTCGGTCTTGACTCAGCGCAGGGGGCTGGACTTGACTTCTCAAGGTCCCTTCTAGGCCTACATTTCTATCATTCTATGAAACACAGCTGCTCGGAATCCAGTTAGACCTGGCGGGTGTTAAGGGGCAGGTATATACGATGTCTTGGTCATGATCAAAGAGACGGAGGATTCCATGATTCCACCGTGAGACAGGTGAGGGAAGAGGCTTATCACCTGTGGGGATACACTGAGAGACACCAGAGAGGGAGCAGATTCAGCTGACCCCATAAGTGTGACTGCAATGTATGGAAAGGGGTTTAAGTGCATTTGGCTATGTCTACACTAGCACTTATGTCGGCAAAATGTGTGTCGGTCAGGGGTGTAAATATTCCATCCCCCTGAGTGACATAAATTTTGCCAACATAAGCACTGGCGTGGACAGCCGTATGTTGGTGGGAGAGCGTCTCCTGCTGACATAGCTGTGGCTGCTCGTTGGGGTGAATTAATTATGTCAACAGGAGAGCTCTCTGTCCTCGTCATAAAGTGGCTACACAAGCTTTCTAGTGTAGACGTGGCCTTAGTCTTTGAATGGGCTGCAGGAGAAGGAAGCAGCCAATCTGCTGTTTCTGTTCATGCAGGTAGCTGCTGGAGGCTTTGTACAGTGGTCGCCATTTGTCAGCTGATGTATGGCTTGTTTTGTAACGATAGTGGGAGCTTGGATCCTGCCTATAGGCAGGAGTGCATAGACTTGAGTGGACAAAGGGAAACTGCTGAGTTTATTGTAATAAATCAGCCTGTAAATTCCAGCCGGCTGGGAGCTGTAGAAATGAGAAGATGAAATTAGACTGTGGTTTGTGGTTTCTCAAAAGGTGCCCAAAGTCTGGCACACGCTTGCCTGCTCTGGGAGTGGTTAGGAAACAGCTGTTACATCGAGTAACAGAAATGGAACAAAGGTTTTTGTACTGGTCTGTATCACTGTGAGAGGTAAGTTCTGTCCCTGCTGACAATAATAATCTCCAGCATCATCCACCTCAACCCGGCTGATTGTAAAAGTGAAGTCGGTGCCAGACCCGCTGCCACTGAACCGGTCTGGGATTCCAGAGGGGCGGGTGGAAGCGCTGTGGATAAGGAGCTTAGGAGCTTGTCCTGATTTCTGTTGGTACCAGGCCATATTGCTATAAGCATTGGCACTAGCTTTGCATCGGATAGTGACTGTGTCTCCAGGAGATACTGCCAGGGATTCTGGAGTCTGAGTCATCACAATCTGCCCATTGGAATCTGGTGAGAGAGGAAAAACATTATAAGAAAAATTAGGAGAATCAAATTAAATGCTATTAAAAAAAGGAAAACTGCAAATATTTATTGACTAAATTTCAGTTGAACCAGTTAATTACATTAAAATCTACATCCACTGGAAATGTCTCCTTGTGATCTCATGGGATGAAGACTTAATGTTGATTTGATGAAGAGCTCTATGATGATTAAATTACGGTGAGAGATTATTATCTTAATCTAATAGCTTCCCTGTTGTAGTTCTTACCCTGAATCCAGAGCACTAAGAGCCAGATCAGATGAGTCTGTGAAATCATCCTGATTCGTCAAGTCTGACAGTCACTGAGAATCTAAGGCATCAAGTGTAAAAAATGAAATTTTTATATCTGCCCGGCATTGCAAGGAAATGCCACTCAGGTGGAAATATGCAAAGCAGCTGCTCTATGTAAATGAGCATCCCCTGTGGCCCAGTGCAGAGGGTGTAGAGAGAAAGAGCCATGTGCAGCCTTCGGTGTGAGAATGCAGCTCCTATGGATGAAACCGGGTATTATTGCTCTCATGCTGCTAGGGCTTTTCTAATCCTTATAAGCTTTATGTGAACATCCCGTGTTTGTGTCTGCATCATTGATAAGTTGCAGCCAGATTCTGAGCAGTACCTCACTTCAGAAGCAATCGTACTGATTTCCCTGGGACTGCTTGTGCAGTAAGGTACACTTCAGCTCTGCAGTTACCGCGTTTAGATTAGAGTTGGGCCTGAACCAAAATCCCAGGTTCAAGCAGCTTCAGACTATGGAAGAGTTTGGCTGTGCATCTGGAGGTGACTGTCACGACTGGCCCCTCTCTCTTTAAAGGACTAAACCAAAGTCCTGAATCCAACCTCCTTGCAATGTTAATAAATGTGGCTCTCAGTCTGTCTCCAGTACATGCAACTCTGGCCCATCTGTAGCTTGGATCCTGCAGCACATTCATGGACAGGCCATCAGGGTTCTGGGTGTTCATACCTAGAGTCACCTGGAATAGCCATGAGCAGAGCAGTCAGATAGGACGCGCTTTACGTTTGAATGAGATTTAAGCAATTAAAGATCTTGCTGAAAAATACCATTATCCGTAACAGCAACTGGGTCCATTTAGGAAGTTTGTGTGAGGTTTGTGCTGGTGATAGGTGGTGGATCGACAGCTTTGGAAAAGAAGACCTGGGGCCTGACCATTTCCTTCCATGGGGAGTGAAAGTAAACTCTGCATGGATCCTCTTGAAGAGCTTTCTCCAATCCATTCTGTTGCCGGGGCACCTTAAGAAAGAAGCAGCACTTCTGCCCCCAAACACTGCACAGTCTGGGGGATGCACAGGAGGTCAGGACCATCGGTGTGGTGGGGACCATGCTTCTGTGTTGGCTCTAGGGTTGTCTGCCTTTCTGCCACAGCCCTGAGCTACTGGGACCATGCTGACATGGTTTCCCCTGGCTGGCCTCTCCTGGGGTCCTCCACCAGTCCCAAGGGCACACACGGGTAGCTGTGGAAGAGTTAATGCTCACTCATGTTACATTAGGTCTCTGAAGTCTTTGAGGGAGTTTGGACAAGTTATTTCACTTCTGCCTCACTTTTCCCCATATGTACGTATAGTGACTTTTCCTGTAGAACATTTTGAGATCAGTGCACGAAGACCATCAGAGAAACGCTAAGTACTATTACTTCATGGCACATGACTGTTCCATAGGCTTTTGCTGCTGTGGTCTTGCCAGTGCTGGGAAACTAACTCATTAGCCATGACAACTGCTGGCTGGTGCATGTGTTTCTTTCCCTAAAGATGTGAGCCAATCGCATAAAATACAAATTTGTCAAGGACTCAATAACTTATCGTGGGCACATTATTGATACACAAGGTCTACTGGACTGCCAGAACAAGACATGAGTGATAATGGTCCTCAGTTTAGTTCAGAAGAGTTTTGGTGGTTCATGAGGAAAAATGGTATTAGACATATCTCAGCCCCATATCACCCTGCCACCAATGGCTTGGCTGAAAGGTCTGTGCAAACTTTTAAGCAAACGCTGCGATCCAGGGCATGTGAGATGGTGTCTTTACAGCAGAAACTGGCATGCTTCCTGCTAGAATATTGAAATGCCGTGCCAGCCATGATAAACCAAACATCTGGAATGCTGTGTATGGGCTAATATCTCAGGTCACACTCTGATTTATTGAAGCCAGACCTATATCTACAAGTCCAAAATCATCTAATAAGTTAAGCTAAGGTACGAGGGATCAGTGAACCTTGTCAGCTACAAGTGGGTCAAACAGTGTTTGTGCATCTATTGGGGACCCAGTACGTGGGGTCCGGCAAATGTTAGTGTGCCAATGAGTCCTTTGTCTTATACCGTACAAGTGTCACCCAATATGTTTTGGTGCCACCACATCAACCAATTGCACGATTCGAAGGTGATTCCGTGCCTAACAAAAGAAGCAAAATTCGGGAAGCTGCTACTTGTTCCAACATTGGTGCTCCAGCTTGAAGCCACAATAATATGCTGGAAAGCAGCTGTGCTGAACACCCAGCATCATCTGAGGGAACGTGTGCAGATGTTCTTTCAGACATGCCAAACTCTTCCCCAGCCCCACAAACATGTCAAGTGCCCTCATCTAAAGGAGAAAATATGGTTTTGTGCTTTTTCCCATCTGAGGCCACTTGTGAACCTGACGACTGCCCAAATGCTCCCTCAAGGGCCCCATGTTGCTGCCACCTTCCCTCTAGCAAATGAAGGATGGACACAGCCAATAGCTCCCGTCTGTGTTATTCCGAGTGTCCAAATGGGTCGCTAGAGAGTAGCAGGAGTTGTTCCTTCGTTCCAGAAGGTGAGCGTGATGCCCCTTCAACCCTTCTACACTCTGCTAGCTCTGGAGTTCAGGACCTCGGTTCAGGCTTCTCCACATGGCAGCACTGTCAGTAAAGCACTGGGAGGGCTGTGTCTGTTTTACTCCTGAAATGCTCCAACTGGGGAGCAGCAAGTAAG
>NW_020684276.1:0-4730 GCF_002925995.2 Terrapene triunguis
TCAGGGGTAATTTGAAACCTTTGTAAAACGGTGTTTTTGAATTTACAGTAGTTTAAAGCATCTTCAATGGGCATTTCATTGAATGCACTTAGAGCTTTACCAGTTAATTTTGCAATCAGGGTAGGAACTCTCTTGGCATCAGGGATCTCATGCATTGCACACAGCCTTTCAAAGGTAGTCAGATATTCAGCAATATTGTCTGCCTTATTGTATGCAGGACATAAATGGTCCCAATTGTGGATTTTTGTAGTGATGGGAATTGCTGGGGTCACTGGGTTCTGGTTCTTCTTCTCTAGCAAGTCCAGTTGGTGTTTTTGTTCTCTCTCTTTCCTCCCGCTCTTTTTCCTTCTTTATCTGCAGTTCTTTCGGTTGCAGTAATCTCTGGTGCTCTCTCGCCTTTTCTGTAACCTGCAGCCTAAAAAGCTCCAACTTCGTAATCGCTTCACTGCTTTCACTCATTTTCCTGCTTTTCTGTTCCTACTTCCCTTTCCCAAAATAAGCAAACAGAAAATAACAAACTGGTAGCCTTCTCCTGACTGTCCTTAGCCACCACACTGAAAGCCTCACTTAAAATCTGTACACCAGTGTATGAAGTGCAAATCTTGCTCAGTACAACAAGCTGTGTATTTCAGCCTGCCCACTGCCCCGGGGCCGGGGGGGGGGGGGGGGGGGCCAAGTGGGGCAATTTGCCCTGGGCCCTGCAGGGGCCCCCATGAGTGTTTTCCGGGGCCCCGGGAGCGGGGTCCTTCGCTAGGGCCGGGGGTGCTTGGCCGGGGCCGGAGCAGCGGGGCCAGGCCGGCGCGGTCAGCTGGAACTGGGGCTGGCACCCCAGGGTCCAAGCCGGAGCCAGAGCCGCTGGGGCTGGGGGTGCTCGGCCGGGGCCGGAGAGAGCCGCTCAGTTGGGGCCAGACTGGGCCACGCCTCCCCGGATCCCTCCTCGTGCCCCCCCCAGCTTACCTGCTGCCGCCTGCCCCTGCTTGTTTTCAGACTTCCCGTGAATCAGATGTTCGCAGGAAGGGGAGGGGGAGGAGCAGGGGGCGGAGCGTTCAGGGGAGGGGAGGAGGGGGAAGTGAGCTGGGGGCGGGGTGCACAGCTGCGGGGCCCTCTTAGGCGCGGGGCACGATTCAGTGAAATTGGCTGAATTGGCCTAAAGCCGGCCCTGGTGCTAGTGACAAGAAGCAGACCCCTCCAGGCACTGTTATCACTCAGCACAACCACATGTGGAGCCCCACACCCAGATAGATTGCTTGAATGGTCCCAGAGCACAGTGGCCACATGCTTGGCTTTCTCCTGCCCTCACCTATGCTGCAAGCAACAAGGACACTCAAGACTGAAGATGCCAGCAGAGGAGACTGGACCAGGTTTAAGCGACAAACCTGTATATTAAAGACTGCAATATTCAGTGAGGTGAGAAAAAAGGCTTAATCTAGTTGTTGCCCAGTCTAATAGGGTTGAGAGTTTAGACTGTGTGCTTATATTGTATTTCTTTTGGTAACCAACTCTGACTTCTTGCCTATCACTTATAATCACTTAAAATCTATCTTTTGTAGTCAATAAATTTGTTTAACTGTTTATCTTTACCAGTGAGTTTGCCTGAAGTGTTTGGTAAGGGTCTTTGCTCAGGTTTGACAAAGGCTGGTGTATATCCACTTTCCATTGATGAAGTGGTGAACCAATTAATAAATGTGCACTGCTCATCTTGAGCAGTGCAAGACGGTATATTCCTGAGGTACAGTGCTGGGAGTTGGGGGGATTTGGCTCAGGTGCCTTTCTCTGTTTGATTCATGAGTAGCTCTGGGAGCATTCATGCAATCTATCTGGGTGTTGGGCTCCACATGCTGTTGTGATGAGTGATCACAGCACCTGGAGGGGCCTGCTGCTGTCACTAGCAAGGCATTGGGAGAGACAGCCCAGGCTGGAGAGAGTTAAGGGGGTACAGTGGTCCCATGGTCCCAGGATGCACCCCGGGGATCCCATCACGCACCCACTTAGGGGCAGGGATGAATTTGGTCCATTGCCCTTAAACAGAAATGGCTACAGCTTCCCATGGAGAGGCTGGCCCATGTGTCTCGGCCTCATTCAGAATGTCTGAGACATGATCCCTTGACCCTGGTTTGTGTGTGTTTTTTTTCCCCTTCCACCCGCTGCCTTTACCTTAATCCCATAGGCTTTGATAGTTATTTCCTCATTGATCTGAACAGCAGGAGACTGGAGTCTGATAGGACTTCTCTCTCCTCCAGCCTCAGCTTCCCCATCTCCTGCCTGCTCATCCTAGGGGCTCGCCCCATGGCCACTAGCTCACAAACCTGCAGCCACTTGGCTCTCTGCACATCCTGCTGAAAGAATTGCAGAGAAGAAACCTCAGGGCACCGCCAGGGAAAAGCAGAGCTGGAGGAGACAAGGGCAGTGCTAGGCTACGTCCCCTCTGGTTGGCTTTATGTGGTTATTTCATACATTGGCTTAGTGCAAGAGATCATGTCCCCCTAGTGGCCAGCCCCAGTCATGAACAACCTGCTCATGGCTCACAGCTCAAAGGAGTTTCTGCTTTAAGGCAAGGGGTCGGGGCTTGTGACTTCAGGGCTGAAGTTCCCACTTTAGATGCACAAGTCAAGTCATGAAGCCATGAAGTTTTTTGGTAGAGAGGGGCCCGGACCCGCCTCATCTAGGGCCCAGCTGCCCTCTTTTAAGCCCCATGCTGCAGTGAGCTGATAAGGCACAGGCCCAGCTCCCCGTTAAAGGACCAGTGTCCCCCTATGACACTGGACCAGTGGCTGAAGAAGTCCAGCTTCTCTGTTCAGCTGGGAATTGCTTAAAAAACACCTTGTAAAAGCAATATTATTCTTCAAGCATCATGATCCTGTCCCCATTACGCCTCTGGTGTTTAGGGCAGCGACAAAGCTCCTCCACTCCTGTCTGTTTCTGGCAAGTCTTTCAGTGGTTCAATGTGCAGAGAATCGGAGCACCATCATTGCCAGGAGGTGTTGGAGATGGATTGGCCGTGTGCTTCAGATGGAAACTGATTCCATCACCAGAGTAGCAATAAGATGGACACCTGAAGGCAAGCGAAAACGCGGCTGCTCCAAAACTACATGGCAAAGAGCTGTGGAAGCTGAGCTGAAAACCTGGGGCACAGCTGGGGAACCATCTTCAAGCATGGAGGTGGTTAGTACCCTCCATTTCCTCCCAGGTTCTGCTGTCCAGGCCCCATCTTCTGACACTCCCCAATGCTCTGATTTTGGTCAGCAGCGGCCCTGCACTCACAGAGTATTTTTTATACACACTGGCTGGTCAACGCCCAGCGTATCTCTCGCCTGATCAGTTATATCTCTCTGCTCTTTGGCAGGTCAGAAGCATACTTTCTCCAGCAGGGTCAGAGACATGGGGATGTCAGAGCCCAGAGAATCCATTTCATGAGCCTTGGAGACAGGTATTCCCCCCTCCTCCCATCCCATGTCTCAGTGGCACATCTGAGTTCGGCATAAGTTCTGACTTGTTTTTGTCAGTGGGTGCTTTTGAAGAGGTGTGTGTGTTTGGGGTTGGGGGGGGGAAAGCTATTTTCAGCGTATTTATACACTTCTTTCATATTCTAGTTATTGAATATGTGCCTATGTGATGTTCCCCTGATGTTATCTGGACCAGTGATCTGCTAGGTCACTCCAATCCTCGACTCTGGGAGCCAGCCTTACCTTGCTCTGCTGTGAGAACCCCCAATCCTGGGCTGTTCACACACAGCCTCTGGCATGTAAGCTGCTCCCAGCAATGGCAGTGAGCACTTTTGGCCAGCAGGTGCTTGAATTGTGCAACCGAATGTCACTAGCCAATATCTCTGGTCCCAGACACAACCCTAGGAACCCCCATCTTGCAGTGTCCAGTTATGCCTGCTGGATGCTGCATGCTTATATGAGTTCATCAATTTAACAAAGAAATTGATATGTACCAGGCTTGTTCTCCCAAGGGGAACCTCTGACACACTTCAAACCAAACGCACTGCTTCCAGGTAGAATAAACAAACAAATTTATTAACAACAAAAGATAGATTTTAAGTGATTATAAGTCAAAGCACAACAAGTCAGATTTGGTCAAGTGAAATAAAAGCAAAATGTATTCTAAGCTGATCTTAACACTTTCAGTGCCCTTAGAAACTTAAAAAAAAACAAGGAGTCTGACACATTATATAATGCCTGCATCTGTAACTTTCACTCCATGCCAAGTGAGGTTTTTACCCACGAAAGCTTATGCCCAAATAAATTTGTGAGTCTTTAAGGTGCCACCAGACTCCTTGTTGTTTTTGTAGATACAGACTAACACAGCTACCCCCTGATACTTAGAAACTTAGATGCTTCTCACCACAGGCTGGCTGGTTGCCCGTCAGCCAGGCTCTTCCCTTTGATCAGCACTTCAATCACTTGGTGGTGGTGTCTGTAGATGGAGGTGGAAGAGAGAAGAGCATGGCAAAGGTCTCTCCTTTTTATCACGTCCTTTCTTCCCTCTTGGCTTTGCGCCCCCCGCTTCAGAGTCAGGTGAGCATTACTTCATCGCAGTCCCAAACTGGCCAAGGGAAGGGGGGTGACTCACTCGAGAGTCCAACAGATCCTTTGTTGCTGCCCAGGCCAGTGTCCTTTGTTCCTGTGAGGCTGGGCTGGGTTTGTCCCATACATGCCCTGATGAGGTGTGAACTGCCCCTCTGCTCTTGTAGAGTTTTGCCTGGGTCTCTGTTCCTGGAGAGTTTT
>NW_020684277.1:0-1236 GCF_002925995.2 Terrapene triunguis
AAGCCACAAGAGCGGTCACGCAACCTTCCCCAGCAGTACGTTTTGGTGTCCAGGACAGCCGGCAGAGAGGTAAATCATTGTGGGGCAGGGGGCGGGACTGAGGAAGACCTTGCTGGTAGCTCCTAACATGTGCCGGGCTCAGCTGCTAGTCCCATCTGCAGGGCAGGCTCCAGCATTTCTGCTGCCCCAAGAAGAAAAAAAAAAAAAAAGCCACGATCGGCGGTGGCAGTTCATCGGCAGGTCCTTGGCTCCTAGAGGGAGTGAGGGACCTGCCACCCCCGAATTGCCGCAGGTGCCGCCCCTCTCTCTTGGCCGCCCCAAGCACCTGCTTGTTAAGCTGGTACCTGGAGCCGGCCCTGCCCATCTGGGCTGGGGAGGATGGGACTTCCTCTTCCCCTGCACGGCATCCGGGGTTGTGTCAGACCCACCCCCAGATTTCTCCCCTGGCTGTAGGAAGTGCTGCGTGCACATCTTCCCCCCCACACACACACACTTCCTGTACCCATCGCTCTTCAGCTGCAGGGGGAGGGATCACTGTAGAAGGAGCTGCTCCCCCATCTGCCCAACCCCGTGCATCCAGACCCCCTCATACTCAGATCCTCCCGCCAAGCCTCACCCCCCACACCCAGAACCCCCCTGACGAGCCCCACTTACCCCTCCACTGATTCCCCCCACACTCAGACCCCCCTGCTGAGCTCTATCCCCCCCAGGACTCCCCCTTCCACTGAGCCCCAACCATGTTCACCTGGACACTCCCCCCCCCCCACGAGTCCCATTACTGTTGCACCCAGAACCCTCCAACAAACCCCTGTGGATTCAAGTCCTCCCCCTGCAGTCAGATCCCCCACTGAGCTGCCTGCACCCAGATTGCCCCACCCAGAACCCTCTCAACCCACACCTGGATCCCCACACACACAGTCCCTCTAGACTTAGATCCTGCCTTGCTGAGCCTGCCTGCCCACGGCTGGTGCACCTAGCAAGGAGGGGCAGGGCCCTGGGCTGTTTCTGGGCCAGGCCCTGTCCTTGCGCTGTGTCAGGGTTGGGTGCAGCCTCACCGCTGAGTCCCGGGGGGAGCTGCACAGTGATCTCCCACCTCTGTGAAGCCAGTGGCCTGTGCTCCCCAGTGCAATGCTGGAGCTTCCACATTTATTTGACAAATAAAATTTGCAGAATTTTAAAATATCGTGTCCAGAATTTTTATTCTTTTGGTGCAGAACGCCCTCAGGAGTCACTTGT
>NW_020684278.1:0-1617 GCF_002925995.2 Terrapene triunguis
TTTGGGGTGTATTATGGGCAGGCGCCACCCACGGCCAACAGGACGACGTCTTGTTCCATACGGCCCTGTTCTCCTCCACTGGCAGAGTCATGCCCCGCAAAGCCACTGATGATCGTGAGGCGCCTGGTTCCTGTGGACGCCCGGAGAGCAGTTGGTCCTCGGATCAAGTGCGCCCCGGACCCTGCGCCCCAAGGCACAGGCGTGTGTGTGTGTGTGTGTACATGTGTGTGCCCTGCCCCCATGAAGGGCAGTGCCCCGGACCCTGCGCCCCATGGCACAGGTGTGTGTGCGTGTGTACATGCGTGTGCCCTGCCCCCGTGGAGAGCAGTGCCCTGGACCCTGCGCCCCATGGCACAGGCCTGTGTGTGTGTGCGTGTACATGCGTGTGCCCTGCCCCCGTGGAGGGCAGTGCCCCGGACCCTGCGCCCCATGGCACAGGAGTGTGTGTGCGTGTACATGCGTGTGCCCTGCCCCCCCCGGAGCTGGCAGCTCCCATCCCAAGCCGGGGAGTTGCCCCTGAGATGGTGAAACAATTTCCTGGGCCTCAGGCAAGTGAGGGCGCCAGCCCCGCGGTGTTTATAGAGCCGTAAACAGCCTGACGCATCCGTGTGCCTCACACACAGGCTCCTGCGCTCGGGGCGCCCGGAGGGGAATTCCACTGCTCCAGCTCGCCTCAATCCCAGTGGGTCGGTGGGGATGTGCCCCAGCTGCTGGCGGGAAGTCCCCTCCCACCCCCGAGGTCTCTGTTCCCAGCTCCGCTTCGCAGCCACTTGTCCTGTCTGTGCAGGCCGGGCCGGCGGGTGGGGACCCCGAGCTATGGCCAGGCCTCTGGGCCGGTCACATTCTGCCTCCTGGCCGTGAGCGGCGAGGTCTGCAAACCCCCGCGTGGCAAGAGCTTCCGGGGGCCGGCGGGAGGGTGCAGCCGGCCTGGGCTGCTGGGGCTTCCCAGGGGAGTTGCAGAGACAGAGCCAAGCCCTTGGCCCCATCTCCCGAGGGCTTTAAGAGCCCCCGGTTGGTCTGTTTCTGGCTCCCAGGGCAGCCCTGGCTCCACAGACCCCTCCCCGGGCCCCCCGTCACTAGGGTCTGAGGGCCAGCTGGTGTAGCTCAGCCTCACTTCATGCAGGACTACCCGGATCTCTGCCCGCTGTGGTTCTGGGGAGTCTCCATCTGCGGTGGGGCCCTCTCGCTGCCAGCCCCACAGAGCTGCTCAGGCAGGACGGCCCCCGCCTGGCTCCAGCCCAGCTCCGGGCCCCGGGAGACAGCTCCAAATGCACCTCATGTGCTGGGGGTCCGAGGGTGATGCCTGGGAGCAGGGCTGGAGAGGGGCGGGGCAGTGGGGCTGGAAGTCATTAGGTGAGGGGGGCTGCAATCTTTAATCTCCATTGGAAACTCCGAACCCCACTGACCACAAATCTCCTCCCCTGGGGGGGCTGCTTGGAGCTGCCCCCGTCCCGAGCCTGCGAGGGGCTGCAGCCTGCTCCATGGTGCTGGGGGGGGGGCGCACCGGGGATGCTGCATGTGGGGTCCCTGGTACCAGGCTGAGAGTGGGGCTGGAGCCGCGTCATTCCTCTGCTTGCCCTGGGAAACGGGGCAGGAACCTGCCCTCCCCCCCCCCCC
>NW_020684279.1:0-2598 GCF_002925995.2 Terrapene triunguis
GAAGGAGTTGGGGGTTGGGCATCACAAAGGCTGGGGCATGAGCCCCACGTGCTTCCAGTCTAGCCTTTGCCATTCCTGATTTTCCAAAGAAAATGGGCGGCTGCCCGGGCTAGCGTGTAGAGCAGTTTCCCTCTTCCAAATGTGCATCTGTCCCTGTGCTTGAGGGGGCTTGCTAAATAGCGCCTTGGGAGCCTGGGTGTTTCTCCGCTTCTCGCCAGCTGGGGAAAAGCCTCTTAGGGTAAAATCTCCTGCTCCACTGCCAAAGTGAGCACCTTGAGTAGGAACAGTCAGAGGCCCCACCAGTGGGGTTGGCCCTGCTTTCCTACCAGCTTCTGATGTTGGCCACAGAGCATTAGCAGCCGCCCCGCATGCTGGCCTGCAGGTGGCCTGCAGTGGGTGTTTGGCATGGCAGGGAGCAGGCTGGCTGGGTGTCTTGTTGCCTGTCTGCTGGCCACGCATAGGCATGGTCCTCCCCTCCTCTTGCCCCTCCCTCGATTGCTCTGTGGCTTTTAAGCCTTCCCTTGTAGCTGTTAGCACCAGCTGCCTCTGCTCTAGGTGCCCACTCTACACAGTACTGGTCTATAAGTACTGGGCGCTAACCCATTGCACCACCAGAGTCCACACTTAGAGACTTGTCTCCTTGTTTCATGGATGGATTAGGGAGGTGGGGGGTTGCATTAGCTAAAACAAATCCATATTAAAGGTTGCAGGATGGCAGCAGCAAAGGTGTGGAGCCTCCTTCTGTGTGATAGAGCTGGGTCCCCGCTTCCACTGCTAAGGGGAAGGTTGGTGCTTTGAGCCCACCCGGTGCTGGAACGTCTCATGGGTGAAATTAATGAGACTGAAGAGAAGGGAAGGGAAGTCTTTTCTATTCCTGCCGAGCTCCATTGGTCTCCTGTGGCCCTTTCGGCTCTCTGCTCCCCTGCTGGGGAGAAGCAGAGACAAGCCCCCATCTGGGTGAGTCACCAAGAGGTTGTATCCAGTGCAATGTGGGGGGGGAGGGTTGTACTGGGCTCAAGGGGAAAAGGTTCTGTGTACAGTGTGTGGGGGAGAGGGAGGGTGTGTTTCTTAGGATACAAATGATGGAAAACACAGGGGTAGTGACAGAGAAGCCCCGTGTCTGAGTGTTATGACCCTGTGTGGTGCTGCCGTTCACCTTCCCCTCCTATGGTCTCATCTTTCATTAAATCCAGCATTTTTTCACCTGTCATCACCACAGAGGTGTCCCATATGCCTCAGATACAGAGTGTCCTTCTTCGAGACGCTGAGGATTGGAACTGATTTCAGCTGCTGGACAGCTCTGCTAGGTTTTTATACATTTGCATAGGAAATACTGAGTGTTTACATTCATTTCAGGCCCCCCCCCCCCACCCAGCGAACTCCTGAACATACTGGAGATGGATCTGGAAATCGATTTTCATTCGAAAAAGCTTTTAAAGGGAATCATTTGGATTGGAACTAGGAACTCATTACCCTACAGGGAAATATTCAACCAGGGAGCTGTACTCTCAGCAAAGAAGGCCCTGTATAGCCCAGAGCAGGAACAGCTTTGAACCTGGGGGTTAGTAAACTTTATCTCTATACAAACACCACAGCTTACAAACTCCCCACCCCCGCTCTGTGTCACCAGAGCACAACAACAACTCTCCTTGGCGCACACACGGCTCCCCAGCTCCGTGCCCGTCCGTCTCTCCAGCATTGCTCCAATCCCTGAAAGGGACAGGGCACGGGTAACTAGAACCCCTTCATCCCCATAGAATTAATGCCCAAATAATTCCATTTCGACCAGAGACGCAGAGCTCCTCTGAGCGTCAGCCCTGTCCCTGTGTAGCTCCCCAGCAGTGAGTGTGGCCTATAATGCAGAGGTCACATTTTTATAGTTTGAACATTTGTGGTTCTCTGGTAGAATTATTATCTCTCATATGGCAGACCTGGTTTTCATTCATGGCCAATGAAGAGCTGAGTATTATTGTCCAATGTAGAAGTTACAGAATTTAAACTTGGAAGAAGGGCCAATTTTCCCATCATTTCACCCCTTTACATCCAAACACGCTGACTTTCTGAATGACCCGTCCTGGTTCAATCAGAAGATGTTGGGGGGGATGTAGGAGTCACTGGGGGAATTCTCTGGGCTCTGTTATGAATCAGGTCAGAGCGGATGTGAATAGTGATCTAGTCTGGCTGTAAAATCTATGAACCAACACCAAATATGGTGTTAAATTAATCCTCAATACGGCTGTTCCCCATCCAGACCCCAGCAAAGGGCTCTCCAAGGAAGGGGGCTGGTCAGGAAGGAAAGAAGGAAGATGTCCCCCTCTGTCTGGAGGAATTGGGCTCTGTGCGTTGGACAGGAAGGAGGGAAGGAAATGGCCACACAATGGCACCAGAGCCGGAACGATGGCACTAAGAAATGAAACACAACAGGCTGCTTCTGTGCACATTGATTCTGGACAGTGAAGGACCCTGACTCCTGTATCATGAAAAGCCAAAACGCCGTTTCTTTCTACGGCAGGGAAGACCAGGAGAAAAGAGTTGCAATAATTGCTGCCCGGTTACTTGTGAATTCTTTTGTATTATAAAGACAATTGTAACAAAATT
>NW_020684280.1:0-1243 GCF_002925995.2 Terrapene triunguis
GTTCTCTGGGCATCTAAAAACCTGCTGGTGAGCAGGCGGAGAAGTTGCCTCAGTCTAGGCATCCAGGTTTACGCCTCAGACCCAGTAGGACCTCAAAATAGGTGTTCCTATGCCTATCTCACCTGCAGGGCCCAATCCAGTAGGTGCGCTCATGGCATACCTGAACCCACCCAGCACAAAGACAGATCGGGTTCCCCACATGGTGTTTAGCTCAGTGGTTAAAGCTCTCCTTCAAAATCTAGAAAACCTGGGTTCAATACTCCCTTCTCCACACTATTATCCTTCCCTTTCCTAATGGTTCCTAACATTCTGTTAGCGTTTTTGTCTCCTGCTGCACATTGAGCAGATGTTTTCAGAAAACTCTCCACAATGACTTTAAGATTTTTTTTTTTAATGGTAACAGCTAATTTAGACCCCATCATTTTGTATGAATAGTTGGGATTATGTTTTCCAGTGTGCATTTGTTAACCTTTAATTTAATCTGCCATTTTCTTGCCAAAATCATAGAATCATAGGACTGGAGGGGACCTTGAGAGGTCATCCAGTCCTCTCACCTGCATTTATGTCTTATCTAGACCATCCCTGACAGGTGTTTGTCTAACCTGCTCTTAAAAATCTTCAATGATGGAGATTCCACAACCTCTCTAGGCAATTTATTCCAGTGCTTAATTACCCTGACAGTTAGGAAGTTTTTCCTAATATCCAAACTAAACCTCCCTTGCTGCAATTTAAGCCCATTGCTTCTTGTCCTATCCTCAGAGGTTAAGAACAACAAATTTTCTCCCTCCTCCTTGTAACAACCTTTTATGTACTTGAAAACTATCATGTCCCCTCTCAATCTTCTCTTCGCCAGACTAAACAAACCCAATATTTTCAATCAATATTTACAGGTCATAATTTCTAGACCTTTAATAATGTTTGTTGCTATTTGCTGGACTTTCTCCAATTTGTCCACATCTTTCCTGAAATGTGGGGCCCAGAACTGGACATAAAATTCCAGCTGAGGCCTAATCAGCGCGGAGTAGAGCAGAAAAATTATTTTTCGTGTCTTGCTTGCAGAACTCCTGCTAATACATCCCAGAATGAGGTTTGCTTTTTTTGCAACAATGTTACACAGTTGACTCATATTTAGCTTATGATCCACTATGACCCACAGATCCCTTTCCGCAGTACTCCTTCCTAAGCAATCATTTCCCATTTTGTATGTGTGCAAGTGATTGTTCCTTCCCAAGAGGAATACTTT
>NW_020684281.1:0-1457 GCF_002925995.2 Terrapene triunguis
CCCTACGTTTCCTATTCGCAGTGGTGGCAGCAGACCTCCCAGCCTTAGGGGTACGAGGCTTCTCCTCCTTTACTGTAGGGGGTGATGCCTTCTTTCCTGTATCAAGAAGAGCATAACGGTTACCTATTACCACAGCGGGAGGGTTCGGAGCAGGGGTGGAGCACTGCCTGCTGCCAGAAGTAACCAGCTGCCAGTGTCCACCCTGAGCCATCTCCTCCTCCACCAGTGGTGTATCAGCAGTGCTGTGTCCTGGGACAGCTACCTCAGCTGTCTCCACATGGACACTGTCCAGGAATTGCTCATGGATTCGGATGCTTCTCAACCTAGCCACCTCCTCCTGTAGCTCTCCCACCTGCTGCCTGAGAGATTCCACCAGCAGGCACCTTTCACATTGGATGGTCCCCCCAGCCTGGATATCAGTAAGTGGAAATTGCAAGTTACAGTCTCTGCAAAACCACACCAGGATCTGGGTAGAAGCATCCATGCTCAGGCGCTCTGTCTGGCTACAGGCACAGGTGGAGGAGACAGAAGCAGTGCTGGCACAGGTGTTGCGGGTCTTCCTAACCATCGTAAGCCTCCCTCTTCTTGCTTAAACAACCCTTTCAGCGGACAGGGGGCTGCAGGATCTCCAGCGGGTGGATCTCGTCCTGGGCCGAGGTGCTGGTGGTGGTGCGCACCTGCTCCAGGCCCGGGGTGCCCGGGTGGGCGCCGCCGCCCAGCCCGTAGCTGTCCGGGGCCGGTGCCACGGCGCCCAGCAGGCCCAGGCCCAGCGGCTTCTGCCCGCCGAGCAGCGCGTGCTCCCACCAGCACCTCGGCCCAGGACGAGATCCACCCGCTGGAGATCCAGCGGCAGCAGTTCAGCATCTCCGAAGACCAGCCGCTGGGCATGAAGAGCAAAAAGGCCGAGTGCCCCAGCCAGAATGGGGAGAGTGACTTGAACAGTTGTTGCTCGGATAACGTCAAAGGTGCCATGAGCACGATAGACCTGGACTCTCTGATGGCAGAGCATAACTCCACCTGGTACATGCCTAGCGAGAAGTCCTTGATGGAGGGACAAGAGGAGGACAAACCTATGGCACCGTGGGAGAAGTCAAAGCCTCAGAATCCCAGCAAAGAAGGGCAGACTGTTTGCTAGGGATTCACTGTATAACCTGCTTCTTCTGAGAAAACAAATTACAATGGAGGCCCCCTAAAGAGGATTGGGAGATATTTCAAGAATTGCAGGCACCTCCAATTAATCATCCTGTCCACAGAAGAGGAGTCAGTGAAGATTAGAGGATGCTTGCCAGATTTGACGAGCTGACGAGGAAGCTAAAGTGGGCTATCTGAGGCCCTTTGGAGGGAACCAGTGAGTTGGTATAATAGGGAGTGTGATTTGTCGGGACGACAAATTCTCGGCTGGGGGGAGGATGTAAGCAGAGTCAGGATGAGCTCTACCCTGACATCTGGTGGTGAAT
>NW_020684282.1:0-2496 GCF_002925995.2 Terrapene triunguis
GTCACCCAGAAGCATAGCATAAGTTTGCCATACAGACAGTATAGAGCTAATATTCATAACTTCAACTACAAAACTGATACACACATATAGACAGCATAATCATAACCAGTCAACCATAACCTTGTCTTAGACACCCCATTTGACCCCCTTTATACAAGATTTGCGTGCCACTACAGGACCTTGGTTGCAACAATGATCTATATGGTCCCAGTTTATGTCAATAACGTCACACCCCCAACGCAAAATTGATGCAGGAAGGGAAGACACAAACATCACTGACTGCATCCCAAGAGCTCCCCATCCTTGGGTCTGTCTCACTACAACTAGTATTAGGTTAGAAGCCATACCAGTGTACAACAGAAATGGTTTATCAAAGTCATGTTCAACAACATGATTGAACCTCTTTACAAACTCAAGGTAAAACTTAGTTAGAACAATAGTGGATTGGATCTGCTCTTGCAGCATGGTTCCTGTATGTCTCATGTGACTTTGCCAAGAGCTAACGCAAACAGCTACTTTATTTATCCAAGCTCGGGCAAATGTTTGGAACCCAATTAACATCAAATAAATGCAGATATTAATGTTCTTCATAGTACAGGAATCTTGGCATTTAGCCGTGAAAGCAATATGGTAGTGTGCCTCAGTCTTCCTTTTCATACAGCACATTAGGTCTGGAATGTCTTTTCCCCTGTGAAAAGTTCCAATACTGTTTACAGGCATTAACTGTGAAACATCAGTATAACAAGGCCTTTTAACATAACGTGTGTTCTCATGTATTCCTTTTAACATGTTCAAGGGATTCTCCAAAAGATTAGGCACATTGTACATTTTTACAGTTTGTGGTAATAGCAACACATTTGTTACAAAAATTACCATTAGCATTAACAACAAGTTCATTGCAAGAGTCCATTTACAATCATGTTTGTCATGCCACACCTTTGGCTCAATACATTGGAGTTTGGGCATTTTAGGGTTAACCTGTGGCTTTCCTTTGCAAAATTCAGTTTTCTCTTTCCTCCTTGTCCTACAGGATCAAACCCTGATTTCTCTTGCTTAACAGAATTCACTGGCTGATGGGGTGGGTTCTCTGTGCTAACAGCTATTAGCAAGTCCTTCCTCTCCCAGCCAGGCAAGTAATTTGCATTGCCACAGACAGGAGCCAGTCCACCAGTTTTCATATCCTTAACTGCTATCATTTCCAAGGCTGGACTCAGTCTTACAGAGATACCACACAAATCCAAAGAGTCTGAGGGTGAGAGTTTGCTTGCTCTCCCCTGCATCCTCAAGCATTCGGTCATAAAACTGTTCTGCTTTGAAACACCAGTAACCAAATCTGTCCTCAGACCCTGAAGCACAGACTGCTTACTTAAAGAATTAACATGGAGACAGTCCTGTCCCAACACCATTGTCTTCCCAACAAGCTGGCCACACACAGCCACTTGGTTATAGGGCTGCTCAACTTTCTTAACAGCTCTTACTCCATCTGAGACTATGTCTACACTACAGGATTAATCCGAATTTAGATAATTCGAATTTGGGAAACAGGTTGTATAAATTCGATTGTGCGCGGCCACACTAAGCACCTTAATTCGGTTTTAAACCACATTAATTCGGTGGTGTGCGGCCACACTACCCCATTAACTTAAACACAGTAATTCGGTGGTGTGCGTCCACACTAACCCTAATTCGAATTAACAAAATCGATTTAGGCTCTACTCCGTTCGTCGAGGTGGAGTACAGAAATCGATTTAAAGGGCCCTTTAATTCGAATTAACTGGCTCTGTAGTGTGGACGGGTGAAGGGTTAATTCGGATTAAGGCAGCTAAATCCGAATTAAAGTCCTAGTGTAGACCAGGCCTAACAGGCAATGATCAAGTGATCTCTCTCCTGCCATCCATCTCCACCCTCTGACAAACAGAGGCTAGGGACACCATTCCTTACCCATCCTGGCTAATAGCCATTAATGGACTTCACCTCCATGAATTTATCCAGTTCTCTTTTAAACACTGTAATGGTCTGTAATGTCTGTATGACTCCTAGGTGTGCCTCAGTTTCCCACTGCACTTTGCGTTGTTACTCAGTGGGGGGGGTTGTCCGCTCCAGGGGCAGCGCAGAACAGGAGGGGGGTGTCCCGGGGCTGTCGGGGTCACAGTGCAGAGGGTTGTTAAGGAGCTGGCTGCACCCCGTGGTGATGCTGGATCCCAGCGAGGCCGTGGGACCCCCAGTGCCCAGCACATGGACACCCAGGGACCCCCGGCCAAGGGGCAGGAGGTGCCCCCAGCTCTCAGCAGGGAAGCTGGGCAGATCCCCGCTCGAGGACAAAGGGCTGAGACTGGCCAGGCAGGGGATACAGAGCGGGGTCCTGGAGGGAGCTGGCTGCTGGCTCCTGCGACTGACCTGCCGAGGGAGCCAGAGGGGGCCAGCGCCTGAGCTGGGCCCCCCCCAGCCCGGCTGGGGAGCTGCTCTGCTCGGCCAGGTGGACGATGCTTCAGCCTG
>NW_020684283.1:0-3400 GCF_002925995.2 Terrapene triunguis
CAAGGAGTTTGGATCTGTATTCACCAGGGAATTGGTGAGAGGTTTCTCAAGGCTTCCCAGGGAGGGAATCCAGTGAAAATGGTGGCAGCAGAACCAGAGCTAAGCTGGTAGTTAAGCTTAGAAGTTTTCATGCAGGCCCCTACATTTGTACCCTAAAGTTCAAAGTGGGGATACAGCCTTGACATAGCTCTATTGATTTCATTGGCGCTTCACTACTTTGGCCTTTTGAGTATTTTCCCCTTCACCAATTTCTTCCATTTGAGCATGCGGTCCGTAGAGGGTAAAACGCTAGATTAATTCTTACCTTGCACTCCCTTCTGCTGTGACAAAACATGCACCCTTCTGCTGGGGGGGGTTATACTGCTCAGCATTGGGAAGACACCCACTCATTTCAGGTACCACAGTGAAGACAAGGCAGCGTCAGACCTGGAGGGGTCAAAAGAGGAGTTTCTGGAGTAAGCTGATAAATTAGGGCCTTATCTAAAGCTTACTGAAATCAATGGAAAGACTCAACTGCCTTCAATGGGTTCAGGATCAGGTCCTCAAAGAGGAGCAAATTACCGCCCCTGGGCAGGACATGACAGAGACCTGAAAGGACCATTGTGATCATAGATTCATAGATTCCAAGGCCCGAAGAGGCTACTGTGTTCATCTAGTGTGACCTCCTGTAGAACGCAGGCCAGAGAACTTCCCCACAATAATTCTGAGAGCAGATCTTTCAGAAAAACATCCAATCTGGATTTTAAAATTGTTAACGATGGAAAATCCACCACAAACCTTGGTAAATTGTTTCAATGGTTAATTACTCTCACCGTTAAACATTTATACCTTATTTCCAGTCTGAATTAGTCGAGCTTTAACTCCCAGCCATTGGATCGTGTTAGACAGTTCTCTGCTAGATTGACGAGCCCATTCGTAAATCTTTGTTCCCCAGGCAGGTACTTATTGATTGTGATCAAGTCACCTCTTAACCTTCTCTTTGTTAAACTAAAGAGATTGAGCTCCTTGAGTCTCTCACTATCAGGCATGTTTTCTAATACTCAGGATTCTTCTCTGACCCCTCTCCAATTTATCAACATTCTTCTTAAATTGTGGACACCAGAACTGGGGACAGTATTCCAGCACAGTCGCACTGCTGCCAAATTTAAAGATATAATAACCTCTCTATTTCTATTCAAGATTCCCCATTTTATGCATTAGCCCGATTGGCCATAGCATTGCACTGGGAGCTCATGTTCAGCTGAGTATTGGTCCTGCTGGTGTTGGTCCTGCTTTGAGCAGGGGATTGGACTGGATACCTCCTGAGGTCTCTTCCAACCCTGATATTCTATGAAGGGGGAGAAATTGATGTCCAGCAGAGAAAAGCACATTTTTGAAGGCAAGAAAACATTTGAGGAACCATTAGAAAAGCGTATATTTGGTGAAAGGGAGGGCAAGTTTAATTAGTGCTCTCAAAAGAAGAATGGCAGTAGAACTAGATAAAACATGGTGCTATCTGGGAACAGGACTTTTGCAAGTTTCTTCCACACAGCTCTGCCAATCCAATAGCACCCTTACTATGTCAGTCTTGGATGTCTCCTAAAGAGAGAAGGCAGCAGCTGGGAAAAGGCAGCAGAGGCAGTTCTCAGTGGTGGCAGATGACAGAACAAGGAGCAATGGTCTCAAGTTGCAGTGAGGGAGGTCTAGGTTGGATATTAGGAAACACTATTTCATTAGTAGGGTGGTGAAGCTCTGGAATGGGTTACCTAGGGAGGTGGTGGAATCTCCATCCTTAGAGGTTTTTAAGGCCTGACTGGCTTCACAATGCCCTGGATGGGATGATTTAGTTGGTGTTGGTCCTGCCTTGAGCAGAGGTTGGACTAGATGACCTCCTGAGGTTTCTTCCAACCCTAATCTTCTATGATTGTCCACCATGATCCTGAAATCTTTTTTCAGTCACTGCTTCCCAGGAAAGAGCCCCCCACATCCTTTGTTCCTAGATGTATACATTTACATTTAGATGATCTGGGTGTAATAGACCAGTGAGCCTCACTTTCTTACCTGGTTACACAGGTGCTGCATTAGGGGGGCTGTGTTGGTGAGTATCTGAGTGTCTGCTGCTGGGACAGTTGGTCAGTTTGACCGTGTGCTTGATTGCTTGCTTGTTTCTTTGAAAAGTGTGAAGTGGGAGTGCTTTGTTCCAGGTGGGCCTTGAGTGGGCCTGACTGGTATATAAGGGCAGTCAGCAGTGAACCAGCTGAGCGACGAACAGCAGAGGCTAACAGAGGGAGTTTGCCTGGGAGTTCACCTGGGGAGAGCTCACTGAGGCTTTCATCTGCAGGTTTTCTCTGAGTAGTTCCTGCAACAGTTGAGGAAGCTCTTAAGAGGACGGTGATATGGAAGGTGAGCGATCAGCTGTTGTAACCTGCACAGGTTGCACCATGTTTGTCTTTCTTCCACACGACAGAAGTGACTTTGTCTGTACAAAGTGCAAGCTGGTCTCCATATTGGAAGAGAAGGTTCGAGGGCTGGAGAAACGAGTATCGACTCTGCGTTGCATAAGGGAAAATGAAGATTTCCTGGACAGATGTCAGGAGATGCTTCTACGGCCACAATGTTCTGAAGATTCAGAGCAGGCACAGCAGGGACAGAAGGATTGTGAAGAGGTTTGGCAGCATGTGACCTCCAGAAGGAGAAAGAGGAGCATCCATGCACCAGCAATGGAGATACAGGTGAGCAATCGTTTCCATGTTCTCTCTACAGGTACTAATGTGGAGAGTGGATTAGATGACCCATCTGAGGGAAGGGAGCAGAAGGAGACTCCACCGATTGGAAGGCAAAAGATGCACTGTCCTAGGGATGGGGGTTCCACGACCACCACTCCCAAGAGGAGGAAGAGGGTGGTGGTGGTCGGGGACTCCTTCCTCAGGGGGACTGAGTCATCTATCTGCCGCACCGACCGGGAAAACCGAGAGGTCTGCTGCTTGCCAGGAGCTAGGATACACGATGTGACGGAGAGACTGCCGCGACTCATCAAGCCCTCGGATCGCTACCCCTTCCTGCTTCTCCACGTGGGCACCAATGATACTGCCAAGAATGACCTTGAGCGGATCACTGCAGACTACGTGGCTCTGGGAAGAAGGATAAAGGAGTTTGAGGCGCAAGTGGTGTTCTCGTCCATCCTCCCTGTGCAAGGAAAAGGCCTGGGTAGAGACCGTCGAATCGGAGAGAAGGCTTTGGCTTCTTCAACCATGGGATGGTGTTCCAAGAAGGAGGAGTGCTAGGCAGAGACGGGCTCCACCTAACGAAGAGAGGGAAGAGCATCTTCGCCAGCAGGCTGGCTAACCTAGTGAGGAGGACTTTAAACTAGGTTCACCGGGGGAAGGAGACCAAAGCCCTGAGGTAAGTGGGGAAATGGGAT
>NW_020684284.1:0-7253 GCF_002925995.2 Terrapene triunguis
AAACCAAACAAAAGGAAGTATTTTTTCACACAATGCACAATCAGTCTGTGGAACTCTTTGCTAGAGGATGTTGTGAAGACCAAGACTATAACAGGGTTCAAAAAAGAACTAGATAAGTTCATGGAGGATAGGTCCATCAATAGCTATTAGCCAGGATGGACAGGGATGGTGTCCCTAGCCTATGTTTGCCAGAAGCTGAGAATGAGCGACTAGGCATGGATCACCTGATGATTACCTGTTCTGAGGCACCACCTGGACAATGGTAGAGACCAAACTGATCTTGAAGGGGGAAAGGCCAGTCTCAAGAGCAGTTATATAGGTGCCCAGCAGAAGCAAAGGTACAATTTATGAAGGGCGGTTTATGAGTTGTGGAGGGCTAATTTACATAGCCTTTAAGAGCAATGGGGTTCTGCACTACTCAGAAAAGCCAGGTAAAGAAGAGTGAATTTACCATCACCACAGTTGCTCACTATTGCTCACTATTCACAGCTGTTACTGTAAGAGAAGAGCTAGCTGCCTATGGCAGTCCCCTGTGACTGCACCTCATACATGTGCACATTCCAGAAGGGGCTACAGTACAAGTGTTACCTGCACATGCTAAGGACCCCCACCTTTACCCTTGGGTGGGCTCAAGGTGTAACTTCTGCATGATATAGTTGGCAGGATGTTGAGGTCTAGCAGCTCTGATCTTGGGCTTTGTCCTGGAGTTAGGTTCCAAAGAACTTTCTTTTGGACCTCAGTTTATATAATTAAACTTGAGTCGTGTTTAGTTAAAGTTTAACCAATTATTTAAAACTAAAGTACTACAAAATAATTCTTTGAGCAATCCTAACATATTACAAACCAATTCTTTAACCAGTCATACCCCACCACGCCTTTTATTTAGACAATTTGTCTTTGAGGCCAGTGTGTTTAATATCCTCTTGGAATCTTTGCATAGGCTTTAATTTAATTATATCATGGGGGACCCCTTTTGTATCTGTCTCCAGATTTCAGCACTGTACATAGACAGACACACGCAAAAAGTTTGTTTGTTTTTTCCACGTAGGGTTAAGTTGTCCCTCTTATTCTCAAGCTTGACTCCACATCCCTTTCCTGGAGGGTCATAATCTGAGCCTTTTTGCTTACAAGTAGTTTGTTTGCTGACCATTATCTGCAACCCCTTTGTGCTACCATCTATAAGAAGATCTTTCCTCCCCCGATCAGCTCGGTAATTAATACAGACACCACAAGTTTTTAGTTTTTCCTTTGAGATTTTAAAAAATAAAATAAACAATTTTCTAGCCCCCTTCCATGCTTTCAGTTGTGAGGAATGGAGCCATTTTAACCATTGCTTGTTTTGTTTCGTTGACTTTTTTTTTTTTTTACCTGGAATACTGTTGGACTGGCCTTTTCCCACAAGGTTCACTGGGCCCATTACAAATTTAAAATACCTGTTTTCCCTTGTTTTTCTTTTTGTTTGTCTGCTTTGTTTGTTTTAAAGCACACAGCAATCTGAAAAAGAAAACACAAACTATCGTGGCTTGCAGAATTTTAATTAAGTAACAGGTTTTGTTTACATTTGTTTTACACCTTCTACAATATACACTACATAAGTCATGGGAAAATGCACATTTCTTCTATAGTTTAACTTCTATAACAGTATATTGACCATATCAATTTTTACATAGGGTGTAATTGTTTATTTTGTGCTATTAGAGTTTTCATGTACCCTTATCAAACTAACATTCTGATCACTGAGAGCCACTTTAAGGCTTAGTGTTCCTAACATTGCTTCTTTGTGCAGCTCACCCCTGCAGGATCACTGTCTTTTTATTTTTTATTCTTTTTCTGCAGCTCTTATCTGCTATTTGTTACAAAACAAAACAAAATCCAGAATCTCTCCCCAGTTGCCTGGTTCTGACTGCCGGTGCCACAGCCACAGACTTGGTCTTTAAAAAGATATTGAACTTTATAAAGCATTGAGGTACCTCAAGCATTAAATACTAAATACCAAAGCCACACAACACTAGTTACCTGTGTCTGGCAAAAAATGTCTGTCCGTTTCACAACTTTGAATGGAAGATTCAAACTGATTGTTAGTGGCATTATTTAAAAAAAACAAAAACAAAAAAAACCAAAAAATAACAATTTATCTGAAACCTACAAAACAGGATTTTACAAACCTCAAATAAATTTGTTAGTCTCTAAGGTGCCACAAGTGGTGGGCAACCTGCCCATGGGCTGCACGTGGCCCATCAAGGTAATCCACTGGTGGGCCATGAGACAGTTTGTTTACATTGACCGTCCTCAGGCACGGCCGCCCACAGATCCCTGTGGCTGCTGTTTGCCGTTCCTGGCCAATGGGGAGCTGTGGGAAGCGGCGTACCCACCCTTACCCTTCTGTGGGCTCAGGGCATAATCTTCTGCAGGTTTGAGGGACCTTTTACCAGTGAAAGAGCCTTACACAGTAATATCCTTAGCCTTTATTTATTAACAGTTACCAAAACAGAATACACACACTAAGCATACAATGCTCACCAGTCCCAATAAGGCAGATGAACGTTTCCTGATGGCCAGCCAGGATCAGGTCATCTGGAGACTCCAGCTTCTGCACGGTGTGATTGGAAGGGTGTTGAGGTCTGGAAGCTCTGATCTTGGGCTGTGTCCTGGAGTTAGATTCCAAAGAACTTCCTTTTGGACCCTAGTAATTAAACTTGAGGCCTGCTTAGTTATACCGTAACCAATCATTTTAAACAAAAGTACTACAATATAATTCTTTGACCAATCCTAACATATTGTGAAACAATTCCTTAACCAATTTTACCACCACCTTAGTTGATTTAAATCTTGCAAAATTAGTTATGCAACTGACAAACAATTAAAGAGACCATACAGATAAACAATAAGAAGTAGGGACCATAAAGACAAAACAATAAAGAAGTATAGGTTTCACAATCACTACAGTTGATAAGTGGTTCCTTTCCAGACAGAATGCTATGAAACAAAGTTTTCTTTAAACATCTGTTTCTTTATCTGGTGATGGAGGATGCCATTAGGACAGGAGTACATTCTGAACAGCCCAATATTACATTGTTTTGGTATAATTTAGCGGGAATGTAAGGATGTGACTTTCTGTTTCCTGGCTTATGACTGCTGCTCTCCTAATGTGGCTACAGAAAAAAGGCCTCAAACCTTACAGAAGGAATTTGCTGAACAGGCTACCAGCCACAGCAGAGCACTAAAGGAACATCCAGAAGTTACCTTAATTAATAAGCGCACTAAGGCAAATTACAGAGCCTCATCTACAATTTTGACTTTGAGCTGAGCCTGTCCACTACGTGCACTAGTTTAAAAATATGCATGTGGGATCCTGAGAATGATTTTACCCTTTTTTAACTTTGAAACTTGGAAGTAGAATGTCACAGTCCTTGACATCACTTACAAGGATTTGTTTTCATCTCCCTCACTCAAGCACAGCCTCAGGTAGAGATCTTATTTTGCTTCAAATTGAATTGAGGTCAAGTCAGGCTCTGGCTGATATGGGAGCTATTCAAAACATTGGTGCATCTTTACATGATTATTGCTTCCTTTACAATATTCCAGGGATGAACATGAGAGCAACAAAGAGTGAGCCTGCAGTCCAGAAAAGACAAATAGAAAGAAGTCTCTCTAATACCAGTTGCAGGAGTTAGAGGTTGCATGTTGAATCATCAGTGATCATTTTAAGGATGTAGTCAAACCAAAACCACAGTACAGGGAAACACAGTATTGCAATATATGGAATGAAACCTGAAAAACTCACCCTTTTTTTAGGAAAGTCAAAAATAGGAGTAATTTAGTGATTTCCGCTCTGATATAATTCCATGTATTCATGTACTATACGTGTGTAATAATAGATAGGCACTAGTAGACCATTAACACTGGAATAATCTGTACATGCTGGATTCCCTATTTTACACTTTGTTTTGTCAGGTGTTGTGATACCAACATGTCCCTAAACATGTCCCAAGCACTCAGAGATGCATCTAAGGCCCAATCCAGCAAAGCACTGAAACACCTGGTAGACTTTAAGCATGATGTGAGTAGTCTCACTGAGTTCAATGGGACTATTGATCTGATTAAATTTTTTGCTTGATCAGGGCTTTAAGTATAAGGGTAAGCTGCTCCATGCACAAAGAGAAGAGCGCAGTTTGGATTGCTATCACCCCAGCACCTTTTATGAACAAGAAACTGTATAGCAGGCTCAGTTACATGGAAATAGTCAGCCCTCTAAGAAAGAGAGAGTTTTGTAATCCAGAAACCACACTTTCCTTACTAGCATTTAATAGAAACAGTGGGAAGATAAAACAAAAAATGTAGGGCCGGCTTCTCTTCCTCCTTGTTCTGGTCACTTTGCGTCTTTTGTCCTAAATGGCCAGCTGAGAATTCCTCTACACAGGCAAGATCTCAGCTGATGTAAAGCACTTTAACTAGACTCCTCTCTCCAGCATAGAGGGTACGCTGGGGGCAGGAAGTTTGTGTCAGAGTGGGCCTCTGTTCTGTTCTGACAATTCTAAACTGGTATATGGCTTCTTGGGGATCATGGCCAGCTAATGTTAGGGAGATCAGCTCCTGAGCTACTCTAATATACTCCAGGATCAGGTCAAGGGTGCCTGAAAATCTCGTGGCTGCATCTAAGTCCTGTACTCCCAACTCCTGTGCCAAATGGATCTTGACACAAAAGGAACCTGAATTGTAGATCTTTTTGCAATGTACAGAGAATGGGGGCTGGAGAATCTTACAAGCCCTTTCCTATGTCCATAAACATGTGTTTTTTCTATCTCCCTGCGCATCTTTCCAAATTCTCAATTCCCTTCTCTTCTTCACAGTGAGTGTGAAAACAGGATTCAGAGAAGAGGATATATGCATAATGTAATTTAATTATAAGATGCTTTAAATAGGTATCTTGAGTTTTGAGACAAACTGTGATATATCGTGATTAGAGACATGTCTCCAATCAGACCCTGTATATTATTAATTCTCTTACTAAAATGCTCTCTGTTTGTTTTGTTGTTGTTTGTTGTTTTTGTTTTGTTACTAGGAGTATGTGGCTGGCTATAGAACTGAGTAGAAAAAACCACTTGCAAGTTATCAAGTGCAACTACATCAAGTTAGAAAGCTACCTTACCAGTTAAATATCATACTTAGAGTCACAAGTACCCACATAGTTCAGCACTACTTGCCTGTAAAAGAGTGGATGAAATTCTGGCACATTTATAGATTGATCATACACAGAGTCTGGGGACAGCTCTTATTTTCTTACCAATTTTAGGCAAAATATCTATTTTTACTATGGCTTGAATGGAAACCAGGGAGTAGTACAACTGAATCTATATGCAATCGTTTTCCAGTTAGTTAATTCTCAAGTAACGGGCATCCAATAACAAAAAAGAATCACACATGTACTTTTACCAATCATACTTAGAGGATTTAGTAATTTTCAATAAACAAATGGGATGAGACAGATGGATATGAGAAACTTTGAGTTCACAAGATTTACTCATGACAAAAATCAGAGTTGCCTTGGGAAGAGATTTGTGAAACAGGGTATTTTAATGGGAATTCTTTTTATTAAAAACAAAACTTATTGTAGCTAGATCTAGCATTGGTTTACTCTGTTAGTTCATTGCATAAAAGAAAAAAGAGAGAGACGTAGCAGATGCGAAAAAAGGGAAGGAAAGAAAGGAAAAATCCATGTGGAGCTAAGACTATATTTATTATTTTAAACTTTGCACTCACAACTTAATCACCATCATACAGAGAACTCTATACACAACAAACAAGTGTACATCCAAAACCAAAACCACAATGTCCACAAGTAAAACAGGTTGTCTCTCAGATTAAATTATGTAAAATAACCGATTTGCATTTATTAAATATAAAAGAATTTTCTCACAAAAAAACAAATTGACACATTTTGAGAACCATAAAGTGTTCTTTTTATATATAAAGCGGTGCTTACACACACACACGTTCTTTTTAAAATATGCACATTCATTAATTTCACAATGAAGTCAGAACACATCCAAGTTTTATTTTCTGATCTAAAGTGTGAAAATGATGACTGTCTAGAATCACTTAGGTGTTTTTTTCCTTCACATTTGTGCCACCAGAAAGACAAATTCTCCCTCTTATGCAAAAAGTAGAGAACATACTTCTCCTGGCATGAGGTATATAGACTATACAGCAGACAGAGATTGACATCTATGACCAGAAACACACATGTTCACTTTTTTCCATTGTAGAAATGGTACATTTCTCCCCTCCATCACATACAAACATTTTGAACTGAACCTACTTTCTCCATCTCCCTGCCATAAATAATCTGAGATTATAAAGTCAGCTTTTAGGTGGGGGAACCTCTTTTAGTAATAATACCTAGCTCTTATAGTTTAATCTTCTATCTCATTTGTATACTGTCCCAGGGCCTGGGGTCTTCGGCGGTGGGTCCCGGGGCGGCCGGACCCCCCGCCGCGGGTCTTCAGGGCACTTGGGCAGCGGGTCCCGGGGCGGAAGGACCCCCCGCCCCCGAATTGCAACCGAAGACACGGAGCGGAAGAAGCTCCAGGGGCCCAGGCCCCGCAAGAGTTTTCTGGGGCCCCCGGAGCGAGTGAAGGACCCCGCTCCAGGGGCCCCGAAAAACTCTTGTGGGGGCCCCTGCGGGGCCCGGGGCCTGAGGTAAATTGCCCCACTTACTCCTCCCTCTGGGCGGCCCTGTACTGTCCAGCTTTTATGTTTCTCCCTATATTGTACATATATAGAATTTTTAATGAAATGTCCTGTAATGATAGGGTATGCATGGGTTCTTCACAGTCCTGACTTTTAATAATAGCAATATTTTACTAAAATTAATTACTGACAATGATATTGTGTCTAATCATAGAATATCAGGGTTGGAAGAGACCTCAGGAGGTCATCTAGTCCAACCCCCTGCTCAAAGCAGGACCAACCCCAACTAAATCATCCCACCCAGGGCTTTATCAAGACGGGCCTTTAAAACCTCTAAAATGGAGATTCTACCACCTCCCTAGGTAACCCATTCCAGTGCTTCACCACCCTCCTAGTGAAAGAGTTTTTCCTAATATCCAACCTAGACCTCCTCCACTTCAACTTGAGATCATTGCTCCTTGTTCGGTCATCTGCCACCACTGAGACCAGCCTAGCTCCATCCTCTTTGGAACCCCTCTTCAGGTAGTTGAAGGCTGCTATTAAATCCCCCCCTCACTCTTCTC
>NW_020684285.1:0-2379 GCF_002925995.2 Terrapene triunguis
CTACATTGTCCCCCTTTTGACCCTTCAATCCAGGGGCATTGAATGGGTCACACTTTATGTAATTGTTTTAAGGCAGAACCAACATAACAGTTAGGATTACTAATAGGACAATGATGGGATGAAAAATTATATATAGAACTGCTGACCAGGTGGGCTGCTCCTACAACACTTTGCCCCTTTATTTATGATTATTACAGCAGTTGTTGTTATTGTAGGGCACAGGTGATCTGTTGCAAACAAACCAAACAATTATAAAACCATTACCATTACAATAATTGGGTACATTGACAAAGAAGATGAGGCCCAAGTTTGATGCTGCAATAGCCATCAAACAATAAAAGTCACTGAGGTCAGGACCTTCTTAAGCACACACAACAAATAAGATTTTGTAGGAGTACCACAGTTGTCATGCAAGGTTAAGCTGATTTGGACTTAAACTAACATTTAGTTGCCAAAATGTTGCAGAATTTTCTATCTTTAACAGTTGTTCTTAAGAGGTTTCTGGGGACCTGAAAGATGGGGCCCTACAATCATGGGCCAAGGTTTTACAGGTTATGGGGGCCCAAGAACTACCCTTTAGGGCTTGGGGAAGTAGAACCAGAGTGCATAGAGGAAAGTGTGGAATTAACAATACAAGCAAATGTAACTAACAATACAAATGTATTAATAACAAAAATTAACAACAAAATGACTATTAGAGAACCTAACAAAAAATAAACCTGATGCACTGGGGACCAAAGTCCTTTGGACACAAGTGGTGATTGATAAATTGGATGGACATGGGGGAAGTAGAGAGAGGAAAAGACATTTGCCCTGTCTAGTGTAGTATCCCCTCTTTTTCTGGACCCAATGCTAGCACAGGACACCACTAGAGACAGACACAGAACATGCAACACAGAACACTGAACACAGACTTTGTCATGACACTATAACCATGGTATTTTATAACTCTTCAGCTGGTACCAGCTCTTCTGATGTTCTGGTTTAGAGCCTGAAAGATAAAAGCTTGGAAACAAATTAGCACAGTGCTTCCACCATGGCAGAACCTGCTTAGTTTCTGCCACAGTGTGTTTGGTACTTGGGGCTGCACAAATGCTAATTAAGTGATGCATTTTTTTGTGAGTGTAAATCCTCCCTTTCTCTCAGTAAAAGGGCGTTAACACTTCATCTAGAAAAAAATTTATGTTTTAAAATTTCCAGCCATTTTGCCATGGCCTGGAGATCTGAGGGAGAAGCAGGCACTGTTGTTAACTGTTTCAATGGCATTTTGGCCCTGGGAGGAGGAATTTACCCAAATATCCCCCTTCCCAATCTCCAGAGGGGTCCCAAAGGTCTGCCCCCTTCTGGGGTCTCAAATGTTTCTTCTCCTGATGTTACTGCTGCTGTAAGATTTGAGAGTGCTGTTTTAACTCTCTGTACCTAACCTGTTTTTCAGTTTCTTTATCTTTTGCTTGCCTGGGCCTGATCCTGCTTTTTCCAATAAACAGGTCCTTTCCATGGGTACGAGCTTTTTCCACTCCCAATTTAGCAAGGAGGGTGGGCTTTTTAACTAGCCCCCACCCTTCCTGGTCCCGTTCCTTAAACATTTTCTTCAAAATTGTGAAATTACCACAATATTACTTACAAAAAAACAAAACAAACAAACAACATAAACCACACTACACTGCCCAAACTCCTATATCCTTCAGAGTTTGATTTAACAGAACAAGATCTGTATCTTATGTTTTTAACCCACTCTGGGCCAGAGGGAGAGACGCTAAGCCTCCCTCTGTATTACTCGGTCTGCTACCACCGAGGGTTCATACACCAATTATACAAATCCTTCCCCGGATTAGATCCTTCCCCGGATCAGAGTGAGAAACACTAAGTTCTCCTCTTTAGCTCAGTCTTGCTATGGCTGAGGGTGTATGTACCTCTATAACACAATTTAAACCTAAACTCCTATATCCTTCAGAGTTTGGTTAATCCTTCCCCGGATTATGTACCTTTATAACACAGTTTAAACCTAAACTCCTATATTCTTCAGAGTTTGGTTAATCCTTCCCCGGATTATGTACCTTTATAACACAATTTAAACCTAAACTCCTATATCCTTCAGAGTTCGGTTAATTAACTGAAAGTTTACACTCTTTTTCTATAGTGCCAGGCTTGCTAAAGCTGGCGGTGTGCACACCACTTTTATAATAACTGTGGATTCTATGCTTGCTTGCTCCCCCTTTCGCATTCTCCACCAATAATGTTGTCCCACAAACTTATACAGGATCGTTTTAGGGGTCAAGGCAAAGATGCCACATTTATTATTAATCTGTAACTATTAGCAAATACCTCAATGCTTATACACATACACTTACACACACACACACACACACACACACACAC
>NW_020684286.1:0-2867 GCF_002925995.2 Terrapene triunguis
GATAGTAAATCCGTTCTTTTTCTTCAGTTAAGCCTTTTAATATTAAAGGAAAAGAAAAAAGTTTTGTTGCTTACCATTTGCCTTCTGTTCTCTACCAGGTTGATTCCAATAATCCCTAGGAAAGATCCAAAGCCAAGCTAAGGCAAAGAACAAAAAAAAAAAGAAACACACCCGGTCAGCTTATTTGGCAACATACAAGAATGTCACAATATTTAAAGTGAGATGTTGGGCAGATAAACCAACTAAAACAATTTGTGAGAAAGAGCAAAATATTTGGTATAAAATTATTACTGGCCAGAAATCATGTGATGCAACAGGAAACAATCAGAATGGGAATTTTCTTATATTTTAGCAGTTCCAGGGTGGCCAACTTTGCCTTCTTTATTCAAGGCAAATCTTCCCATTGGTGTCAATGTGGAGTTTGGGACAAGAAAATACAAACAATAGTCATCAATGTTCAATAACACAGGTACTGATATTACTGTAAGTAATTTTTATGTCTCTTTTAAAGCAACAATAAATTATGAGAAAAATAAGGCACTTCACATTTGTTCTACCCATGGTTGTATTATAGAAGTATACTTATTTAGAACACCTTCTTTGAAATGCCATTATGAAACTGCAAGAGTCAACTGCAACTTCTTCAGAAAATAGATGTGTTATTTTAATGCAAGTTCCCAAAATCCAAATGTTTACCTTTTTTAAAAAAATTGCAAAATATTGCAGGTCCTACGAAAAAGATGTTTTTAAATCGCTAAAGAGTACAGTGTTTCTCATATCGTACATCCCACAGCAAACAGCCACACCTGCAGCAGGTACAGCTGCACCACTAGCGGGAAGAGAGGGAGAATGAAGTTCAGCTAGAGTTACCCATTCCTCACAGGATATGTCTACACTGCAGCAGGTAGGTGTGATTCCAAGCACTGGTGGACAGGCTGGCACTAGCTCAGCTTGAGCTAGCGTCCTAAAAATAGCAGCATGGCCATTGTGGCACCGGTCACAGCTTGGGCTAGCCATCCAGGCTTGGACCAAGCGGTGGGCAGGCTTGGACTTGGGTGGTTACCCCGAGTCTCTGCCAGTCGAAACATCCACACTGCCATTTTTAGGCACTAGCTCGAGCTGAGCTAGCATGAGTCTTTCTACTTGTGCTGGGAATCACATCTCCCAGCTGCAGTGGAGAAATACCCTCAAAGCCAGAATTGCACGGGACATCCCCCACTCCTGGGAGGAACCAGCCAGAAATAGAAATTAATGGAGATATCCCATCTCCTAGAACTGGAAGGGACCTTGAAAGGTCATCGAGTCCAGCCCCCTGCCTTCACTAGCAGGACCAAGTACTGATTTTGCCCCAGATCCCCAAGTGGCCCCCTCAAGGATTGAACTCACAACCCTGGGTTTAGCAGGCCAATGCTCAAACCACTGAGCTATCCCTCCCCCCCTTGCTGCAGTTGCCTCCAAGCAAACATGGAGGCAACTGCAGCAGCACAACTGAACCATGAAGGGAGGGAGGATGGGGAAATAAAACTCAGCCAGGGTTACCCCTTCCAACCAGATCCCATCTTGAACCAGACCTACACCAGGGCCCATGTGGGATTGGGAAAAAAGAGAAATTCCTGGGAGGAGCCAACCAGAGACCAGCCAGCAACAAACACAGAAGCAGCTGCAACAGGAACCTCTAGAGGCTAATGAGGTCATCAGGCTCTTTCCCCAGATTTTACTCTGGACATCCTTTCCCTTGTGTTGGTTGGCTGTTTACTTCTGCATGGTCACTTTACCTCATCCGCATGCCACCTTCCCTCCATGCCTTCTTTTCTTACTCCCCCACTTCAGTGTCTCCTCTCCCCGCCTTTTGGTTCATCTTTGGTTCATCAATCCCTTTTTAACAGCCCCTACCCACACCCATCATGGGAAAAAACAAGATGGATGGATGGATAAACAAACAAACAAATAAATGCCACCAAAAAAAATAATCATGGCACAGACATGGAGTTTGTAAGCCATCACAATGTTCCCACTGTTTGTTTGTCAAACTCCACATCTGCCTTGTCTAGTCAGATAGTGAGCTCTCTGAGGCAGGGGCTGTCTGTCTCCCCAATGCCAGGCACAATGGGGTTCCCATCTCAGTTGGTCGCTAGGTGCTACTGTAATAAACAAAATAATAATTAACAACACACACAGCATTTACAGAATGTGAGAGGGGAAGCTGTTAGGGGTTCCTTTGGTTGGTTGGTTGGCTGGCTGGTGGGTTTTTTTGTTTGTTTTTTGAACAAGCTCTGGGTCTGATCCTACAAGCTGCTTGACACAGGTGGAACGCAGAGCCAATGCAGAGCTCCATAAACTTCAGTGAAACTCCATGTGGGCACAGAGGTCTTCCTACATGCAGCCATCTGCAGGATCGGGGCCACTAAAATTGATAATTAATATAAACTAAAGATGTAGATAAAGGGAATTTTTCAATAATGGAGTAAATTACTAAGTCCCTAGTCCTACAAATACTTATGCACACATAAGAACATAAGAATGGCCATACTGGGTCAGACCAAAGGTCCATCCAGTCCAGTATCCTGTCTGCCGACAGTGGCCAATACCAGGTGCCCCAGAGGGAGTGAACCTAACAGGTAATGATCAAGTGATCTCTCTTCTGCCATCCATCTCCACCCTCTGACAAACAGAGGCTAGGGACACCATTCCTTACCCATCCTGGCTAATAGCCATTAATGGACTTAACCTCCATGAATTTACCTAGTTCTCTTTTAAACCCTGTTATAGTCCTCGCCTTCACAACCTCCTCAGGCAAGGAGTTCCACAGGTTGACTGTGCGCTGTGTGAAGAAGAACTTCCTTTTATTTGTTTTAAACCTGCTGCCC
>NW_020684287.1:0-4374 GCF_002925995.2 Terrapene triunguis
TGACAAATAGCTCCTCACACTTTGCAGTATTCCCCCCACCCATTATAACTTGAAATATCATCCCCACTCAACAGTTTTCAGATTCCTTTGCATCTTACTGTTTATTAAGAAACTGAGCAAACTTCAGTAGAATTTAATAGGATGTCGTTTAATATTGCTACCATAGCAGTCAAGAACTAAAACTGTAGTTTGACCTGCATTTCATTTAATAAGTTTGTGGATGGGTTTGTGTAAGTATGCTACTCTGGTTTGGGTTGTAGCCCACGAAAGCTTATGCTCTAATAAATTTGTTAGTCTCTAAGGCCTGGTCTACACTAGGCTTTTATGTCGAATTTAGCGCCGTTATATCGAATTAACCCTGCACCCGTCCACACCACGAAGCTATTTAGTTCGACATAGAGCTCTCTTTAAATCGATTTCTGTAATCCTCCCCAATGAGAGGAGTAGCGCTAAATTCGACATGGCCATGTCGAATTAGGCTAGGTGTGGATGGAATTCGACGCTAATAGCTCCGGGAGCTATCCCACAGTGCACCACTCTGTTGACGCTCTGGACAGCAGTCCGAGCTCGGATGCTCTGACCAGCCACACCCCGGGAAAATTTGAATTCCTTTTCCTGTCTGGGCAGTTTGAATCGCAGTTTCTGTTTTGACACCGTGGCGAGCTCAGCAGCAGTGGCAACGATGCAGAGCTCTCCAGCAGAGATGGCCGTGCAATCTCAGACTAGAAAGAGGGCCCCAGCATGGACTGATCGGGAAGTCTTGGATCTCATCGCTGTGTGGGGAGATGAGTCCGTGCTTTCCGAGCTGCGCTCCAAAAGACGGAATGCAAAGACCTATGAGAAGATCTCTAAAGCCATGGCAGAGAGAGGATACAGCCGGGATGCAATGTAGTGCCGCGTGAAAATCAAGGAGCTGAGACAAGGCTACCAGAAGACTAAAGAGGCAAACGGACGCTCCGGATCCCAGCCCCACACATCCCGTTTCTACGAGGCACTGCATTCCATCCTAGGTGCGGCCGCCACCACCACCCCACCCCTGACCGTGGACTCTGAGGATGGGATATTGTCCGCGGCCGGTTCCTCAGCGGACGGGGAAGAGGAGGAAGGAGATGAGGAGGACGAGGCAGTCGACAGCGCTTACAACGCTGATTTCCCCGACAGCCAGGAGCTCTTCATCACCCTCACAGAGATCCCCTACCAACCCTCCCCAGCCGTTATCCCAGACACAGATTCAGGGGAAGGATCAAGCAGTAAGTGTTTTAAATATCTAAACATTTATTTATAACATAACTGGCATATTTAAAATATTAACAATAGGTAAAGTGCTTTAAAACATGTAAACATTTATTTACAACAAAACAGGAAGATTTAAAATATTAACAGTGGGTAAAGTGCTTCAAAACATGTAAACAGGAAAGTCCCACAAAACGGGAATCTGTGCAAAGTGTATCATGATTAGTCTGTCTTTGGGCGCTTCAATATATAGTCTATTTTCAAAAAATTTCACAATGTCCGCTTCATGATTATACTGCCCAAAACGCTGCACTCTTTTGTCCCTCCAAGGGCACCTAACCCAAAAACTGGTCAATGTATCCGGGGATAGAGGCGACATCCTCCGGGGAGAACTCCTCATAGGCCTCCTGCAGGTGTTTTTCAAGCCTCATGAGCAGGTTCCTGGGCAGGGAGAGCTTATTAGGCCCCCCGTGGTATGAGACGTTTCCCTGCCACAACGCCAGCAGGTACTCGGGGATCATGGCCTTGCAGAGCATTGCAGCAAATGGCCCCGGTTTCTGCAGGCTGTCACGAAGCATCCGCTCCTTCTGGCTCTCCGAGACCTTCAGGAGGGTGATGTCTGGCATGACTCCCTGCTGTGAATTAGGTAGGGGAAAGTTAGTATTGGGACTGCTTGCCCGTCCCTTTACAGAACTGCAACCGCCGGTTTACAGCCACGCGGTTTACAGCCGCGAGGGGGTGGGACAGGGCCAGAGTTCATGCTTGCAGGATTGCTGCCAGCAGAGACTCGCATTGCTTTCTATGCGAAAGGAGGCCAGTGCCACTCTTAAAGTTTTAAGCAGCCACAAGTCTACGGCTTACCATGTTTGACAGCTAGACAAAGTCCGGTGTCCTGCCCTGCTCCTCAGCTCGCCACAGCAAGACCGCAGGCACTGTAGGCGAGGGCCGAAAATTCGACCTTGTCCTCAGTGCGCGTGTGATAGGTGCTCTGCTTTGTCTTGTTGAAAGACTATGTTCTCTGTTCACAGATACATTGATCTGTCTCAGGAATTCACTCCCTTTTTCCAATTCCCACAGCCACATCTGCCCAGAGGCTAGCGCACATTAGGAGGAGGAAGAAGAGGACACGGGAAGACATGTTTGCTGAACTAATGGGATGCTCCCGAGCACAGGCAGCCCAGCAGACACAGTGGAGGGAGAACTTGTCCCAAATGCACCGGGCAAACATTGAACGGGAGGAGAGGTGGCGACAGGAGGACTGGCAGGCTACTCAAACGCTGCTTGGACTAATGAGGGAGCAAACGGACACGCTCCGCCGCCTTGTGGATGTTCTGCAGGACCGGAGGCAGGAGGAGAGAGCCCCGCTGCAGTCTCTCTCTAACTGCCCTGCCCCGCCACCAAGTCCCATACCCCCCTCACCCAAAGTCCAAACACGGAGGGGCGGAAGGGGCCGTGAAAAATTTCACTCCACCCCTGCGGACTGCTCTACCACTAGAAGGCTCTCATTCCCCAAAATTTGAAAAGTCCTTTCCTACCCGCCTCACACAAGACCCCGTCCAAGTTTCACCCCCCCGTTCCATGTGCGGTTGTTAATAAAAAATACGTTTCTGTTCATTACTGTTTCCATCCTCTTCTTTTGGAGGAGAGTCTGTCTGAAGGGGGGGGGGAAAGGGCTTGGTAATTGGACAGGACAGTCACCTTTAGCAGGGGGCAGGTCCAGCAGCAGGGCACATATACAGTGCAGTGACTAGTTATCCTGGTCAGTCTGGGAGGTGGTTTTCATGTTCTGTGTGGTGGGGGGGGATGGTGTTGCTCTGTGACTTGGTGGCGGGGGAGGGCAGGTACAGATCTTATGCAGCGGTCCTTACCCTGGATCACAGAGCCGCGCAGCAGGGGATCTGTAACCCTCCTCCCCCTGCAAGACAGTCACATAGCCGACACATACACGCAGTCCCGGCCAGGAGGGCTGGCAGGCTCCGTTGAAACAACCAGTCCACCACCGCGGAGCCTGTCATTCCTGGAGTTTAGAAGCATCATTTGCATCACAACACTAATCCCGCCCCCCGCCACAGTCTGCGTCCCAGGTTTAAAACATTCCCGCGAAAACAGTAATAAAGACAACGGTGTCCATTAACAAAACAGAACAGATTTTATTTTTTGGGAAGGGGGTGATGGGGGTATGTAACTGGAGAGGATAGTCGACGGCAACTGGGTAAAGAAACGGGGGCAAGTTCAGCTTCTGTGTCCACAAACTTAAAAGTCACTGGGTACCCTGCTCAGCCTTGAAACTGGCTTTCAAAGCCTCCCGGATGCACAGCGCGTCCCGCTGGGCTCTTCTAATCGCCCGGCTGTCTGGCTGGGCGTAATCAGCAGCCAGGCTATTTGCCTCAACCTCCCACCCCGCCATAAAGGTCTCCCCCTTGCTCTCACAGAGATTGTGGAGCACACAGCAAGCTGCAATAACGATGGGGATATTGGTTTCGCTGAGATCACAGCGAGTCAGTAAGCTTCTCCATCTCCCCTTGAGACGGCCAAAAGCACACTCCACCACCATTCTGCACTTGCTCAGGCGGTAGTTGAAGAGTTCTTGTGCAGTGTCCAGGGCCCCAGTATAGGGCTTCATGAGCCAGGGCATTAGCGGGTAGGCTGGGTCCCCGAGGATCACTGTAGGCATCTCCACATCCCCAACAGTTATCTTGTGGTCCGGGAAGTAAATACCTTCCTGCAGCCGTCTAAACAGACCAGCGTTCCTGAACACGCGAGCGTCATGAACCTTGCCCGGCCATCCGACGTAGATGTTTGTAAACCGTCCCCGATGGTCCACCAGTGCTTGCAGCACCATTGAAAAGTAGCCCTTTCTATTGATGTACTGGCTGGCCTGGTGGTCCGGTCCCAGGATAGGGATGTGAGTCCCATCGATAGCCCCACCGCAGTTTGGGAATCCCATCGCGGCAAAGCCATCTATGATGACCTGCGCGTTTCCCAGGGTCACTACCTTTGAGAGCAGTACCTTGACGATTGCCTTGGCTACTTGCATGACAACAACCCCCACGGTAGATTTGCCCACACCAAAGTGGTTCGCGACTGACCGGTAGCTGTCCGGCGTTGCAAGCTTCCAGAGGGCTATGGCCACTCGCTTCT
>NW_020684288.1:0-1071 GCF_002925995.2 Terrapene triunguis
GCTATTCAGTATTTCAAACTTAACTTTTTAAAAAAGGAATTGAGTTATAATTATTGGCTGGGTGACAAACTACTGCTGAAAAAGCAGCTAGGCTTAGAAGGGGCAGGGGGTGGAGAGACCAAGGAACCATCACAAGAAAGGGTTGGGTTTAAAAATTAAATAACAAAAGCATATATTCAAACTATTAAGAAAAAAAATGATAACCTCTTCTCTGTTTGCTCATCACTTTATCTAAGGCCTGGTCTACACTAGGCGTTTGTCGAATTTAGCACCGTTAAATCGAATTAACCCTGCACCCGTCCACACCACGAGGCTATTTAGTTCGACATAGAGCTCTCTTTAAATCGATTTCTGTAATCCTCCCCAACGAGAGGAGTAGCGCTAAATTCGAAATGGCCATATCGAATTAGGCTAGGTGTGGATGGAAATCGACGCTAATAGCTCCGGGAGCTATCCCACAGTGCACCACTCTGTTGACGCTCTGGACAGCAGTCCGAGCTCGGATGCTCTGACCAGCCACACCCCGGGAAAATTTGAATTCCTTTTCCTGTCTGGGCAGTTTGAATCGCAGTTTCTGTTTGGACACCGTGGCGAGCTCAGCAGCAGTGGCAAAGATGCAGAGCTGTCCAGCAGAGATGGCCGTGCAATCCCAGACTAGAAAGAGGGCCCCAGCATGGACTGATCGGGAAGTCTTGGATCTCATCGCTGTGTGGGGAGATGAGTCCGTGCTTGCCGAGCTGCGCTCCAAAAGACGGAATGCAAAGATCTACGAGAAGATCTCTAAAGCCATGGCAGAGAGAGGATACAGCCGAGATGCAACGCAGTGCCGCGTGAAAATCAAGGAGCTGAGACAAGGCTACCAAAAAACCAAAGAGGCAAACGGACGCTCCGGATCCCAGCCCCACACATCCCGTTTCTACGAGGCACTGCATTCCATCCTAGGTGCGGCCGCCACCACTACCCCACCACTGACCGTGGACTCTGAGGATGGGATATTGTCCGCGGCCGGTTCCTCCGACATGTTAGCGGACGGGGAAGATGAAGAAGGAGATGAGGAGGACGAGGCAGTCG
>NW_020684289.1:0-3613 GCF_002925995.2 Terrapene triunguis
ACCAGTGAGATCTTGGGGTTCTTGGCAGCTTCCACACAAATGAACCCTGAAAGGATGTACTGGGGGAAAAGCAGAGATGGGTGAAAGCTGCCGCCCACTCTTCACCCAACAGGTGAGTCCATCCCAGTGCCCCCCACTCGCTTGGTACCTCAGTTTCCCCTCCATGCATTAGGTATAATGGCACTCCCTCCCTCACAGGCAGGGTGAGGATCAATACACGGGGGGGGGAGGAGGGGAGCTCACACATTACTCAAGCTCATTACACATCCCAGAGGCTCCCTCCCCACCATGCCAAGGGCCTTATGTGTCCCCCACTTCCCCTCCCTTCCATGCCAGGGGGTTCTGGGTTCTGCATTCTTCCCTTTCCCCCCATGCCAGAGGCTCTGTATGCCCCACGGGGACTCAATTGAAGATGGGGGAGGGGTCCAGGTGCTGCGGGGATGGGGGCCAAAGAAGCCCCTGTGATAGGTCGGGGCTCTGCACAGACACACAGCCAGTGGCCACCCGGAGGACTCACAGAAGGGACATGCGAGCTCACCCAGCAGGTCAGCGGCAGGTCAGGGGGCTCTCCAAGCCCCAAGGCCAGTGCCCCAGTCACCACTCTGCCACCCCTGGCTGTGCCAGCTGGTCTTTCAAAGACCATGGCCATGCTCCGGGAAGCCGGGTTCAGGGCACGGTGCTGGCTGGCTAAACCACGCTACAGTGAGGATTTGGAGACAATGTCCTCCTTCTTTTCACACATACCCCCCGAAGCCCCCACCACTAGGACTTACCAGGATCCCAGTCCAAAAGGGGGTCCCCACATGTATCGCTATTAGCTGGTGCTCATTTCGCCAGGATGAAGATGATGCCGAAAGCTACCTGCACAATGCCTGTGAGTATCTGTGTGATCTGCCGAGACACCATGGGGCATAACATGTTACTGGCCAGGAGCTGCATTCTGGGGAACTTACTACACAGTTACTCAGTCCCTACTACACGGTTACTCCATCCCTACCACATGGTGACACAGTCTCTACTACACAGAGTCTCTGTATTTTGGCTTGTCATTCACGAGAGGATAAAGCCTCAAGACAGAGCCTCAGGAGACTTGAGTTCTATTCCCAACTCTGCCACTGGCCTTCTGGGTGACCATGGGCAAGTCCCTTACCCTCCCCGTGACTCAGTTTCCCCACGATACCTCATTTGTAAAGTACTTTGAGACTGACTGATGACAAAGGCTACTAAGAGCTAGGGATGATAATTATATGACTACACATCTACTTAGGCCAAGATTTCCAAAGGTAGACACCTGAATGCAGGTAGGTGCCTCTTGGGCTTGACAAAAGTGCCAGAGCTAGGTGCCTAACTCCCATTGACCTTCCATGAGCTGCAGGCACCTAACCTGCGTAAGACTTGGTAAGTCCTACTTGGGCCTCTCTGCAACATTGGCCACCTAAATACCTTTGTAAAGCTGGGCCTTAGTCCCTACTATGTGGCTGTTCAGTCCTTACTACTTGGTTACTCAGTCCTTACTACATGGTTAATCATTCTTTACTAGATGCCTTCTCAGTCCTTCCTACTCAGTTCTTACTACATCCTTACTCAGTCCTTATTGCATAGATTCATAGATTCTAGGACTGGAAGGGACCTCGAGAGGTCATCGAGTCCAGTCCCCTGCCCTCATGGCAGAACCAAATACTGTCTAGACCATCCCTGATAGACATTTATCTAACCTACTCTTAAATATCTCCAGAGATGGAGATTCCACAACCTCCCTAGGCAATTTATTCCAGTGTTTAACCACCCTGACAGTTAGGAACTTTTTCCTAATGTCCAACCTAAACCTCCCTTGCTGCAGTTGCTTCTTGTTCTAACCTTAGAGGCTAAGGTGAACAAGTTTTCTCCCTCCTCCTTATGACACCCTTTTAGATACCTGAAAACTGCTATCATGTCCCCTCTCAGGCTTGGTCTACACTTACCCCCCAATTCGAACTAAGGTACGCAACTTCAGCTACGTGAATAACGTAGCTGAAGTCGACGTACCTTAGTTCGAACTTACCTCGGTCCACACGCGGCAGGCAGGCTCCCCCGTCGACGCCGCGGTACTCCTCTCGTCTAGCTGGAGTACCGCAGTCGACGGCGATCACTTCCTGGTTCGACTTATCGCGTCCAGACAAGACGCGATAAGTCGAACCCAGAACTTCGATTCCCAGCCGCCGAACTAGCGGCTGGGTGTAGACATACCCCTAGTCTTCTCTTTTCCAAACTAAACAAACCCAATTCCTTCAGCCTTCCTTCATAGGTCATGTTCTCAAGACCTTTAGTCATTCTTGTTGCTCTTCTCCGGACCCTCTCCAATTTCTCCACATCTTTCATGAAATGCGGTGCCCAGAACTGGACACAATACTCCAGTTGAGGCCTAACCAGCGCAGAGTAGAGTGGAAGAATGACTTCTTGTGTCTTGCTCACAACACACCTGTTAATGCATCCCAGAATCACGTTTGCTTTTTTTGCAACAGCATCACACTGTTGACTCATATTTAGCTTGTGGTCCACTATAACCCCTAGATCCCTTTCTGCCATACTCCTTCCTAGACAGTTTCTTCCCATTCTGTATGTGTGAAACTGATTTTTCCTTCCTAAGTGGAGCACTTTGCATTTGTTTTTGTTAAACTTCATCCTGTTTACCTCAGCCATTTCTCCAATTTGTCCAGATCATTTTGAATTATGACCCTGTCCTCCAAAGCAGTTGCAATCCCTCCCAGTTTGGTATCATCTGCAAACTTAATACGCGTACTTTCTATGCCAATATCTAAATCGTTAATGAAGATATTGAACAGAGCCGGTCCCAAAACAGACCCCTGTGGAACCCCACTTGTTATGCCTTTCCAGCAGGATTGGGAACCATTAATAACAACTCTCTGAGTACGGTTATCCAGCCAGTTATGCACCCAACTTATAGTAGCTGCATCTAAATTGTATCTGCCTAGTTTACCGATAAGAATATCATGCGAGACCGTATCAAATGCCTTACGTATCAAATGTCTAGGTATACCACATCCATCGCTTCTCCCTTATCCACAAGACTCATTATCCTATCAAAGAAAGCTATCAGATTGGTTTGACATGATTTGTTCTTTACAAATCCATGCTGGCTATTCCCTATCACCTTACCACCTTCCAAGTGTTTGCAGATGATTTCCTTAATTACTTGCTCCATTATCTTCCCTGGCAAATAAGTTAAACTAACTGGTCTGTAGTTTCCTGGGTTGTTTTTATTTCCCCTTTTATAGATGGGCACTATATTTGCCCTTTTCCAGTCTTCTGGTATCTCTCCCGTCTCCCATGATTTTCCAAAGATAATAGCTAGAGGCTCAGATACCTCCTCTATTAGCTCCTTGAGTATTCTAGGATGCATTTCATCAGGCCCTGGTGACTTGCAGGCATCTAACTTTTCTAAGTGATTTTTAACTTGTTCTTTTTTTATTTTATCTGCTAAACCTACCCCCTTCCCATTAGCATTCACTATGTTAGGCATTCCTTCAGACTTCTCCGTGAAGACCGAAACAAAGAAGTCATTAAGCATCTCTGCCATTTCCAAGTTTCCTGTTACTGTTTCTCCCTCTTCACT
>NW_020684290.1:0-1091 GCF_002925995.2 Terrapene triunguis
TAATCCCTGGAATATCCTCTGCGAGTGTTACCTGTCAAAAAGATTTTGCATGGTCTGAACATCAAGAATTTTGTCGGAGTAAGCATATTAATCTTTGGTTTAGCTTTTTGTTTTAATGGAGGTACAAAATTAAGACAAATTTAGGAAGCTGTACTCTATAGTCGATATGTGGTTGTAAGCGTGTGTGTGTTCTGGGAATTCTTACTTTAACAGTAGGAAGCAGGGTCATAGTTAATAGTTTAGTTTACACATTCATGAACAGATCTGTTGCTCCCACCCACAATCTCCATATTACCGGCTAAGGCAGATTATAATCAAGGTGGATTCTACACAAAATGTATTGTAACATAGCAATCAGTGTTTAGAACCCATCTGAAAACCAAAATATCCTGCCAACTTCAATTCAAATAGTTACCCAGAAGAAAACTGGAGGGGTCGTACTCAAGCCACAAGGCACACCCACTAACACTCATGGCAGGAAGAAATGATTTGCTGTGTCTGTCAATGATATAAAACTTCCACTGAAAACCAGCCTCTTCAAAAATGTGAAGGAAATGCTGACTTTCTATAGCTAGCAAAATGGTCATTGTAAATGAATCTGCAGAATTGTTTTTGCTCTGATTTAACACTGGTGGTGGTGTTTTACAGAAATTAGATGTCCATCTCCAAACATTCTCAATGGAAGAGCGATACCTAGAAAAGAAACCTATGAGTATGAGGACAAGATTCGCATTGAATGTAATCCCGGTTATGCCCTCAAAGACAAGAATGGATTGATTAAGTGCGAAAGTAATGGTGCATGGCATCCTCCATTACCAATTTGCGAACCAGGTATGTATGAATGACAAAGAACTGTGACGTGGTGACCTGCTATCCCTGACCTACTCCCAAACAATGTAATTGCTGCATAATTATATATTTATATTATGGTAGCACACAGAGGCCCCAATGGGGAAAGCGGGCCTCTCCCTTCGCTTCCACCCCCACCTCCTCCCTTCTTACTTCCCCTCTTCTGCCTCTATCACCCTGAACCTCTGTCTCCCACTTCAATCCTCTCCTGAAAGGTCCTGAGGATCCCATGTCCTTCTTAG
>NW_020684291.1:0-8412 GCF_002925995.2 Terrapene triunguis
GCCATATCGAATTAGGCTAGGTGTGGATGGAAATCGACGCTAATAGCGCCGGGAGCTATCCCACAGTGCACCACTCTGTTGACGCTCTGGACAGCAGTCCGAGCTCGGATGTTCTGACCAGCCACACAGGAAAAGCCCTGGGAAAATTTGAATTCCCTTTCCTGTCTGGGCAGTTTGAATCTCATTTCCTGTTTGGACATCGTGGCGAGCTCAGCAGCACTGGCAACGATGCAGAGCTTTCCAGCAGAGATGGTCGTGCAATTGTAGACTAGAAAGAGGGCCCCAGCATGGACTGATCGGGAAGTCTTGGATCTCATCGCTGTGTGGGGAGATGAGTCCGTGCTTTCCGAGCTGCGCTCCAAAAGACGGAATGCAAAGATCTATGAGAAGATCTCTAAAGCCATGGCAGAGAGAGGATGCAACGCAGTGCCGCGTGAAAATCAAGGAGCTGAGACAAGGCTACCAGAAGACCAAAGAGGCAAACGGACGCTCCAGAGCCCAGCCCCACACATCCCGTTTCTACGAGGCACTGCATTCCATCCTTGGTGCGGCCGCCACCACTACCCCACCAGTGACCTTCGACTCTGAGGATGGGATATTGTCCACGGCCGGTTCCTCGGACATCTTAGTGGACGGGGAAGATGAGGAAGGAGATGAGGAGGACGAGGCAGTCGACAGCGCTTCCAACGCTGATTTCCCCGACAGCCAGGATCTCTTCATCACCCTCACAGAGATCCCCTACCAACCGTCCCCAGCCGTTAACCAGGACACAGAATCAGGGGACGGATCAGCCAGTAAGTGCTTTAAACCTCTAAACATTTATTTTTAACAGAACAGGAATTTTAACAATACCAACAATGGGTTTCTCATGATTAGTTTGCCCTAGGCGCTTAACGTTTCAGTCCCTGGCAGTGCAACTATTAAAAACAAATCTAACAATGTCCGGTTTGGCATGATTGTTCTGCCCAAGCCGCTCTACTGTTTAGTCCCTGCCACTGCAGCTACAGTAAAATGCGGTCTACATGTCCGGGGATAGAGCAGAAATCCTCCTGGGACATCTCCACGAAGCTCTCCTGGAGGTAATTGGAAAGCCTTTGCATCAGGTTCCTGGGGAGAGCGGCCTTATTGGGTCCTCCATAGTAGCTAACATTTCCGCGCCAGGAGACCATCAGGTACTCAGGGATCATTGCCCTGCAGAGCATGGCAGCATATGGCCCTGGTCTTTGCAGGCTTTCCCGGAGCATTCTTTCTTTATCTCTGTCTGAGATCCTCATCAGGGTGATGTCGCTCATGGTGACCTGCTTTGAATTAGGTAGGGGAATGTTAGTATTGGGACTGCTTGCCCGTTCCTTTACAGAACTTTAACCGCTGGTTTACAGCCACGCGGTGGAGGCGGGAGAGGGGCGGCATACAGGGATTTTTCCCTGGGACAGCTGCGAGGGGGTGGGACAGGGGCAGAGTTGATGCTGGCCGGATTGCTGGCAGCAGGGACTAGCATTGCTTTCAATGTGAAAGGAGGCCAGTGCTACTATCAAAGTTTTAAGCAGCCACAAGCCTACGGCTTACCATGTCGGCCTGCTACCCAAATTCCAGTGTCCTGCCCCGCTTCTCAAATCGGCAGTGCAAGACCCCAGGCACTGAATGCGAGGGCCGAAAATTCGACCTTGTCCTGAGTGCACATGTGATAGGTACAGTGCCTGGTCTTGTTCACAGAGAAAGACTATGTTCTTTGTTCACAACTACATTTATCTTTCTGAGGAATTCACTCCCTTTTTCCCATTCCCACAGCCACATCTGCGACTGTCTCCCAACCCAGCCTGGCATCACACACCCAGAGGCTAGCGCAGATTAGGCGGAGGAAGAAGAGGACGCGGGAGGACATGTTCTCAGAACTAATGGGCTGCTCCCGAGCCCAGGCAGCACAGCAGACCCAGTGGAGGGAGAACTTGTCCCAAATGCACCGGACACACATGGAACGTGAGGAGAGGTGGCGGCAGGAAGACCAGCAGGCGACTCAAACGCTGCTTGGACTTATGAGGGAGCAAACGGACACGCTCCGGCGCCTTGTTGATGTACTGCAGGAACGGAGGCAGGAGGACAGAGCCCCGCTGCAGTCTATCAGTAACCGCCCTCCCCCGCCACCAAGTCCCATACCCCCCTCACCCAAAGTACAAAGAAGGAGGGGCGGCAGAGTCCGTGAAAACTCTCACTCCACCCCTGCAGACTGCTCAAGCACCAGAAGGCTCTCATTCCCCAAAATTTGAAAAGTCCTTTCCTTCCCGCCTCACCCAAGCCCCCGTCCAAGTTTCACCCCCCAGTTTCATGTGTGGTTGTTAATAAAAAATACGTTTCTGTTCATTACTGTTTCCATCATCTTCTTTAGAGGAGAGTCTGTCTGAAGGGGGGTAGGGTGGTTGGTAATAGGACAGGACAGCAGCAGGGCACACACACAGTGCAGTCACTAGTTACCCTGGTCAGTCTGGGAGGTGGTTTTCATGTTCTGTGGGGGGGTGGGGGGTTGCTCTGTGACTTTGTGGCGGGGGAGGGCAGTTACAGATCTTATGCAGCGGCCCTTATCCTGGATCACAGAGCCACGCTGCAGGGGATCTGTAACCCTCCTCCCCCTGCCACAAAGTCACAGAGCCACCACATACACGCAGTCCCCATCAGGAGGGCTGGCAGGCTCCGTTGAAACAACCAGTCCACCACTGCGGAGCCTGTCATTCCTGCAGTTTAGAAGCGTCATTTGCATCAGTACACTACACCTGCTCCCCACCACAGTCTGCGTCCCAGGTTTAAAACATTCCCGCGAAAACAGTAATAAAGAAAACGGTGTCCATTAACAAAATAGAAGTCATTTTATTTTTAAAGGTGTGTTGGAAGGGGGTGAAGGGGGTATGTAACTGTAGAGGATAGTCAACATTGACTGAGTAAAGAAACGGGGGCAGGTTCAGCTTCTCTGTACACAAACTTAAAAGTCACAGGTTACCCTGCTCACTCTGGAACCTAGCTTTCAGAGCCTCCCGGATGCACAGCGCGTCCCGCTGGGCTCTTCTAATCGCCCGGCTGTCTGGCTGTGCGTAATCAGCAGCCAGGCTATTTGCCTCAACCTCCCACCCCGCCATAAAGGTCTCCCCCTTGCTCTCACAGAGATTGTGGAGCACAAAGCAAGCTGCTATAACAATGGGGATATTGGTTTCGCTGAGATCACAGCGAGTCAGTAAGCTTCTCCATCTCCCTTTGAGACGGCCAAAAGCACACTCCACCACCATTCTGCACTTGCTCAGCCGGTAGTTGAAGAGTTCTTTTTCAGTGTCCAGGGCGCCAGTATAGGGCTTCATGAGCCAGGGCATTAGCGGGTAGGCTGGGTCCCCGAGGATCACTGTAGGCATCTCCACATCCCCAAGAGTTATTTTGTGGTCCGGGAAGTAAATACCTTCCTGCAGCCGTCTAAACAGACCAGAGTTCCTGAAAACGCGAGCGTCATGAACCTTGCCCGGCCATCCGACGTTGATGTTTGTAAAACGTCCCCGATGGTCCACCAGTGCTTGCAGCACCATTGAAAAGTAGCCCTTTCTGTTAATGTACTGGCTGGCCTGGTGGTCCGGTCCCAGGATAGGGATGTGAGTTCCATCTATAGCCCCACCGCAGTTTGGGAATCCCATCGCGGCGAAGCCATCTATGATGGCCTGCGCGTTTCCCAGGGTCACTACCTTTGAGAGCAGTACCTCAACGATTGCATTGGCTACTTGCATCACAACAACCCCCACGGTAGATTTGCCCACGCCAAAGTGGTTCGCGACTGACCGGTAGCTGTCTGGCGTTGCAAGCTTCCAGAGAGCTATGGCTACTCGCTTCTGGACAGTCAGGGCTGCTCGCATCCGGGTGTCATTGCGCTTCAGTGCAGGGGACAGCAACTCACAAAGTTCCAGGAAAGTCCCCTTCCGCATGCGAAAGTTTCGCAGCCACTGGGATTCATCCCAGACATGCAGCACTATGCGGTCCCACCAGTCTGTGCTTGTTTCCCGGGCCCAGAATCGCCGTTCCACAACATCCACATGACCCATTGTCACCGTGATGTCCTCGGCGCGGGGTCCCGTGCTTTCTGACAGGCCTGTGCTACTCTCAGACTTCAGGCCCTCTCCGCGGTGCCGTAGCCTCCTTGCCCGATTTATCTGCATCTGCCTCTGGGAAAGGTGGATGATAAGCTGCGAGGCATTGACAACGGACACAACTGCAGTGATGGTCGCAGCGGGCTCCATGCTCGCAGTGCTGTGGCGTCCGCGCTGTCACTGACCAGAAAAGTGCGCGAACTGATTTCCCGCCGGCGCTTTCAGGGAGGGAGGGAGGGCGGTAGTGACGGACGGATGACGACAGTTACCCAAAAGCACCCTCGACACATTTTTTTACCCAGAAGGCATTGGCGGCTCGACCCAGAATTCCAATGGGCAGCGGGGACTGCGGGAACTGTGGGATAGCTGCCCACAGTGCACCGCTTCCAATGTCGACGCTTCCCCCGTTAGTGTGGACTCACAAAGTCGAATTACTGTCCTTAGTGTGGACACACACGTTCGACTTTGCAATATCGATTCCACATATTCGATTTAAGTGAAATCGAACTGCTCTCGTAGTGTAGACATACCCTAAGACTCCATTTGGAGTACTGTGCTTACCCTCTCTGTCCAACCACTTGTAACCATCCTCTGTACTTGAGACAACAGTGTGGGTCTCTGAGTCTCTTTTTTTTATCTGAAGGGTAGCCGTGTTAGTCTATATCCACAAAAACAACGAAGAGTCCGGTGGCACCTTAAAGACTAACAGATTTATTTGGGTATAAGCTTTTGTGGGTAAAAAACCCCACTTCTTCAGATGCACGGAGTGAAAATTACAGATACTGGCATAAATATACTGGCACATGAAGAGAAGAGAGTTACCTTACAGATGGAGAACCAGTGTTGGAAAAGGCCAATTCAATCAGGGTGGATGGGATCCACCCCCAATAATTGATGAGGAGTTGTCAATACCAAGAGAGGGAAAATTGCTTTTGTAGTGAGCCAGCCAGTCCCTATTCAAGCCCAAATGAATGGTGTTAAGTTTGCAAACGAATTGTAGCTCTGCAGTTTCTCTTTGAAGTCTGTTTCTGAAGGTTTTTGTTGTTGAAGGATGGCTACTTTTAAATCTGTTATTGAATGTCCAGGGGGATTGAAGTGTTCTCTTACTGGCTTTTGTATGTTTTGTAAGGTGCCACCAGACTCCTCATTCTTTTTATCTGTGCTGCATTGATTAGAAAAGTGGACAGTAGTTCAACAAGGAGGATTTCTGTAGGCTGAGGTACTTTGGACATGCTCTCTGGTAAAGGAAATCTACTCAGAGCATCTGCATAAGCCAATGCTTTTCCAGGTTTATAATCAAATGCATAGTAATAAGTTGATCAGGTGAGACACCATCTTTGAATTCTGGCAGATGCCACAGGTTTGCTCTCACCAACCAGATCTGTCAGAGGTTTATTATCTGAGTGTCTAACAAAATGCCTACCATATAGGTGGTAGAAGTGTGGAACTTCTATATCCAACCACTGCTAGCCCTTCTCTTTATAGTTGGGAATTTCTTTCTGCTGGAGCTAGTGACTTTGATGCATAACTGGTGGATGCTCAAATCCATCTGGTATTTGGTGGGCTAGTACCACTACCATCCCATATGGTGAATCATCACAAGATAATACTAGTTCTTTCTGGCTATTATAATGAACCAAAAGGTTAGCAATTTCTTTGCTTCTGCACAAGTGTTTTTTTTTTTTTGACCAGTGGAATTTTATGCTTTCTGTAACAGTTGTGTAATGGAGCCAATATGGATGCCAAGTTGGGTAAAAAAATTACCATAATAATTTGGCAGGCTCAGAAAGAATTCAGTCTGGACACTGACTCTGGTGGTGATGCCACGGTAATGACCCATACCTTCTCTTTTACTGGAGGTAAGCCATTTGCATCAGTTTTATCTTCCAAGTAAATTACGTCACCAGCCTGAAAAATACATTTCTCCCTCATAAGATGCATGCCTGCATCAGCCCATTTTTGTAGTGCCCACTCCAAGCTTTCTGACTCAGATTCCCTTGTAATCAGGTTATCATCAAATTATACACAGACATGTAGTATACCTTGGAATTAATTGTCCACACCTGGAGCTGGTGACACTCTGAATGGGTGGCAGTTATAATGAAACAACCCTTTGGGATTATTGATCATTACATTTTAGATCTATTGTCCAGAGCGATTTGGAAGTATGCCTTAATTAAATTGATTGATTTTTGTGAAAGTTCCCCCTGCCAATATGGTAGAGTACATGTCGTCTCTCTTAGGGAGTGGGCATGTATCTGACATGGCCACATGGTTGACCATGACCTTGTAGTCCCCAGGTATCCTCACTCCTGTCTGTTTTCAACACTGGGACAATAGGATCAGCCCAGTCTGAAACTATGGATAGGCTCAATAATATCAGCTGCCTGTAGTCTATCGAGTTCTTGGTCTATCTTATGTCACATGGCATAGGGTACTGGCTTTGGCTTAAAGAAACATAGTTTAGCATCTGAAGCCATGTAAATTCTGGCACTGACCCCTTTCAAAGTATCAAGACCCTCCCTGAACAGCTGGCTTTTTTTTTTCCCCTCTCTCTCTTTCAAGAAGTGTTTCTATGCTTGGTGTTTGGAAATGACTGACGTCTGCCCAGTTAGGTTTTGATACTTTAAGCAGTCTTATCTCATGAAGATCAGACCTTTCCCCTTCAGTACTACTAAAGATAAGCATAGCTTCTGGTCCCGGTCCACACTGACAATGCCTCTCACTGGAACTCGTTCTCCTGTATATGTACGTAACACTACATTTGCTGCTCCCAACTGTGGTGTATTCTCCTTTGCCACAACTGGTGATAAGTAACCTCACTGATTATAGACAAAGAAGCTCCTATATCAGTCTCCATAGTTATTCTTTGTTTATTAATTACAATATCCACTTGCAGTGGCTCCTCCTTTTGGTTTTTGCTTATAATATTGAACATATTATACACCGAATCCTCGGCTTCTGGCTCCTCTTCTTCCTCTGCAATATGATAAACCTCTTTCTTGTGATCCACATTTCCCCTTGCCATGTATCTGTTTTTTAAAGCACACGTTTGCAAGATGACTTCACTTCCGGCAAACCCAGCACCCTGTATCCTTGTATGGGCAGTAGATATCGTCATGTTTCTCCCCACTTCTAAAGCAATTTTATGTGCTCTTCAGGAGGTACTTAAAGATTTATGTGCTTTGTGTGGAATGCTGGACAATTTGTGCATCATGCTTGCAACTGTTCAGCTACCTACATGCTACTTAGTGCTTCCCTGTACATCCAAACATGCTGTTCAGCTACGTCCATGCTAGGGTGACCAGATGTCCCGATTTTATAGGGACAGTCCTGATTTTTGGGTCTTTTTCATATATAGGCTCCTATTACCCCTACCCCAGTCCCGATTTTTCACACTTGCTGTCTGGTCACCCTAGTCCATGCCTTGTGCTGTTTCCAGAACTTTTTTTTCTTTGTTCTTCTTTTTTATTTATTTATTTATTTATTTATTTTAAATCTAAGGAGGACTCTGCTAACAGACGTCTCAGACTTGTCTATGGAATCAGTGATGAAAGAATTCAATCTTACATTAAATGCCATGCTGCATCTCCAGAACCACAGTGCTCTGACAAATGGTACAGTTCTGCTACATAAACTGCCACAGATATTCTAGGTTGGCGGGAGGAACTGTTAAATTTAAAATGCTGCACAATCTCAGATGATGGAGGGGTACGATGGTGCATGACAACTTTAACCAGCTTATCAAAGGATGTGGCACTGGACTTATCCAGCACCACCAAACTTATAATTATTAAATCATTGTTTTTTTTTTCTCCATAAACACTCAATTAAATAGCATGGTTCTTGTTGTTGTCCTCTATATAATTGCAATGAAGTACTGAGAGTCTCCCTCTGAGTATTGAATCCAGTCCTCCTGCTCTGCATCATACACTTTCATTTGTCCATGTGCAGCCATTTTTCTTTTCAGTGTGCAGAACTCGCTAGTGGTTGTTTTTCAGTTTATCCTCCTCACCAATATGGAGACCCAAAACAGATTAGAATTGAAAAACATCTTTTATTCTGGTACATGTTCGCATAGACAACTAATCAGCCGCCATCTTAGAAAAAACTTCCATACCCTTCCCATCCTCTGCTGGAGCATACTCAGCACAGTCTTAGGGATTCTAACAATAAACAGGTTTCAGAGTGGTAGCTGTGTTACTCTGTATCAGCAAAAACAACGAGAAGTACTTTTGGTACCTTAGAGACTAACACATTTATTTGGGCATAAGCTTTCGTGGGCTAAAACCCACTTCAT
>NW_020684292.1:0-2972 GCF_002925995.2 Terrapene triunguis
TGGTGCGCTTTAACATTGTGCTGTTTGAAAGCCTAACGCCTGGGCACCCCTCCAGCCCTGAGTTAGGGGCCCAGGCTCCCCATACAATGCATGGGGAGAGCTAGGGGCTAAGAAAGGGAATCTCAAAGCAGGAGCCACCTAAGCTAACCAGGACTGAACTGCAGAGGAAGGCGGTGGGGTGCAGGCACCTAACTCCCATGGGTCTGTCTCAGCTCAGGCATCTCAGCCATGAACCTGTTCCTGGCATTGGCCCCCACGCTCAGCCCCTTCTCATGAAAAGAGCAGAAAGGGGCCCCTCCCATTACAGCCAGCAGCCAGCACCCTCCCCTGAGCTGTGAGACACCCAGATTCAAGCCCTGCTCTGACTGATTGGAGCAGGGACTCGCAGCCAGGGCTCCCAGCTCTCAGGAGAGGCCCTGGGCACCGGCCTGTGGGATAGTCAGGGGAGGGGATGGCTCAGTCTCTCCTGTTAAAGTCATTCACTTGGCTCAGAGAAAGCAAGGGAGGGACTGACTCTAACCCAGCGACTGGGGCCCTCAACTAGAAGGTGCCAGAGCCCGGTTCAAGTCCTTTCTCCAAAGCAGACAGAGCAGGGACTTGAATTTGGATCTTCCCTCTCCCCAGCAAACACCCTGCCCACCTGACTCCTGGGCACATCCCCACTCACCCTGGCTGGGTGAGATCGGAGCACACCTACCAGAGTGGGTCCCTCACAGGAGAGAGGCAGGGAATTGCCTGGTTGGAGCATCCTGCTGGGGCAGCAGCAGGACTAAGGCACACACAAGGCTGCCCACCAGGCGAACTTAGGTGCCTGTGGGCATTGAGATGGCGGCTGAGCAGGGCTTTTGGGAACATCAACGGCACCTAAATATTGAACTGGCTACCGAAAGAGGCAGTTAGGTGTCCACGTCCCTTTGTGAATCCAGCCCAGAAACCTGTGTCATAGGGTGGCCTGGTCCTTCCGGGGGGGGGCTGGGCTCAGCCCGTCTGCCAGGCACGTGATGGGTTTGGACTTGGGGCAGGTGACCAGGCATCACGCGATGGTAGCCCCAGGCAAAGCTGCCCATGAGAGGGGGTTCAAGAGCCCAGGAAGGCCCTAGGAGGCCTCTTTGGAGCAGGGCTGGCAGCGCTCCCCTGAGCAGAGAGCTGTGGGGGCTGAAAGAAAGAGCTGGGGCTTGATGTCCCGCTACAAAGAGAAAGGGGAATGTACAGGCGAGCCAGAGTCAGAGCGGACTGGGGAAGGGGCTCCCCATGCTTCCCAGAGAGAGGGGCTGGTAAAAGTGCCCGGCCGGGAGGGGCAGAAGCTCCTGAAAGGGAGCATTTGAGGGAAGCATTCAGGGAGAACGAGCCGGCTCTGGGAAAGGGGATATTGACAAGCCGACAGCGTAGAGGGGATTGGACACTTGCCCTTGTTTAGTGAGGGGGGGGTCTCCAGTCTATCGCTCTGAGTTGCTCAGGGCAAGGCCCTGGTAAGGCACCCCCTAGCAATCCAGGGAAGGCCCAGCATGAAGTTGCGGGTGTCTGTTTTGTTTAGCTGACCTGGGGTGTTTTAATACCATCTCTTGGAAGGGATATTTGACTTGCCCAAGCATCTGGGACATGATTTGAAAGCCTGAGAGCAGGGAAATTGAGGCAGCTAGGGGGCAGGGTGCTGAATGAGGCGAGATTGTGTTGCTCACAGTTTTCATAGAGATTTCTAAACATTAGCTGTGCTGGCCCACAGCAACGGGGTGGGGTAGGTTTGGGAGTGTGGCAACAAAAGTGCGAGGGAAGAACTATTGCAGTGTCAGACCAACAGGCCTGAGTGCAGTGTAAGCTTTTCTCCCTGACAGGCGGGAGTGGAATCTCTGCTATTCCCTAATTGGCTGACATGCATTCCTTTCCTAGCTCAAAGAGGACCCAATCTGGCTGCTGTCATGAGTGCTAAATATTTATTCCCCGCCAGTGCTCTGAATACCATCCCTTCAAAGAGATGTGGAATTGCTCGTCCCAGTTCTGGGATGCTTCACATCACCATGGAGAGTAGCAAATGCTAGACATTCACGCAGGAGCAGAGTTACAGCGCAAATAGCTAGAGTCCTAGCATCCTAGGCCCTTGTATTTAAAGCAATATCACACTTGTCCTTGCTGGAGTTGGTCTAAATGATGCAGTGGTGTCTGAGTCACTGGAGGAGAGAGAAAAGCAGCAGGTTGTTCTTTTGGGGGGAGGGGAGGTTTAAGAACTGAGGCCAAGGAGAAACACTGAACATCCTGCATTCAGCTTCCAAACACTGAGCATGAATATAGCCCATAAAGGCGGCAATATTTTGCCCTAGATTTAAAGGGCGCTGCATGGCGCACTCAACACTAGAGCCAGAAGGTGACTGAGCATCAGCATTGCAGCATCTAACGTCAGCTGTGCTACCGCTCAGTGGAATTTTCAGCCTTGACTTAGGGTACGTCCACACTACCCGCCAGATTGGTGGGTAGCGATCAATCCCCAAACATGCTCCCCGTCGACTCCGGAACTCCACCAGGGCGAGAGGCGGAAGCGGAGTCGACAGGGGAGCCGCGGCCGTCGATCCTGCGCCGTGAGGACGGGAGGTAAGTCGATCTAAGATACGTCGACTTCAGCTACGCTATTCTCGTAGCTGAAGTTGCATATCTTAGATCGATCCCTCCCCCCCCAGTGTAGACCAGGCCTTAGGCTCCCTGCCCAGGACACAGGGAGCATTACAGTGCCCAAGAATGAGATCCACAAAAGCCAGCATGCTGAGCAGGGGAGCTGCTCAACCTACCCAGTGGTGAGCTGGAGCCGGTTTGCACCAGTTCGCAAGAACCGGTTGTTAAATTTAGAAGCTGGTGTAGAACTGGTTCCTAAAGGGGCGGGTGGGTGGGCAAACTCCGGTCCGTGGGACCGTCCTGCCCGACACGCCTGAGCTCCCAGCTGGGGAGGCTCCCCCGGCCCCTCCCCCCTTCCCGCAGAGCCCCAG
>NW_020684293.1:0-7327 GCF_002925995.2 Terrapene triunguis
TAAATGCCATTCACAGCCACGTTAAACCCTCCCACCCCTCCCTAACAGAGACATCTCTGCTGCTGTGGAGAGCCCCCAGGGGCCGGTCTCTGCCCAGCTCACCCTCCAGCCGGAGATCCCGGCGCAGAGCGGGGTTTTATAGCAATGCTGCTCTTCCAGCGTGTGGCCATCCGGGGGCTGTGCTCCTGCAGCTGGCCCCATCACCTGCTTCTTGCAATGCACAGTGGCCTGCCCACCCCGCCCTGAGCGTCCCTGCAGAGCTGGGGAGGAGGGGAAGCCGGGACCCATGGCCGGGATTCTCTAAGGAACGGGGGAGAAACAGACTCAGATGGGCCCAGGGTGCTGGGAGAGGGGTGCAGAAGAACTAGGCTGGGGTAGTCAATTATTGTTGTTAAGGTCCAAATTTCTTGGTCAAGTTATAGTTCAGGTCCAGACTCCACAGAAACATTTTCCATGGAGCCATAACAATAATGATACTAATAAGTAAATAAAAAGATTTCATGGTCCGTTCAAAAGCGTCTGGTGGTCTGGATTTGGACCGCGGTCCGCCTATTCACTGCCCCTGAATGAGGCGGCATGAGGAAGAGTTGTGGGATGAAAGAGAAGAGGCCATGTAATCTACTGGGTCAGTTTTCAGAGTGGCAGCCATGTTAGTGTGTATCAGGAAAAACAGCGAGGAGTCCTTGTGGCACCTTAGAGACTAACACATTTATTTGGGCATAAGCTTTCGTGGGCTAAAACCCACTTCATCAGGCCTCCTCCCTGTTCCCCCCCAGTTGAGGCATCTCTCCCTGGCCCTTGGCTGGGTCCCTCTCCCACAGGGGGGCTCCCTCCTTCCTTGATGGGACTCTCCCCACTCCACACAGAATTGGCCTCCCAGGAGCACAGAGACCCAGCCTAGAGCCTCACACAGACCTCCACAGCCATAGAGCTACGGGTAGAGCGTCACCCCCCCCCCTTCAGCCCTGTCTATCGGGGTGTGTGTGTGTGTGGGGGGGAGACTGGCTGAGTCCTCCAGATCATAGAGATCAGGAGGGTGGGGGCTAGAGGAGCCGCACACTAGCCTCAGCATGGCAGAGCGGGACAGTAGTGCTAAACCGGAAGAACGGGCGGATTCTCTCCCCAGCGAAAGAGGCCGGCGGGAAAGTGACCATTGGGTCCCCGGTACTGGCAATGAAAAACGCCACCTGCCCCCGTTCATAGTCCAGATACACCCGGATCCTGGGGGGTGACCAGCTTGGGGGGAAGGGGATGTGCTGCATATTGAGAGCCCAGTAGTGATTCTCACTGCACCGCACAGCCCAGATCCCCTGCTCAGGGTTAAGGCTGATCCCTCCATTCCTGCTCACAGACTCTCGGGCCACCCCCACAGCACAGACTCCCCCCCCCCCCCCCCCCCCCCTCCCAGGTATGTCTGCCCGAGATGAATCCCTCACAGCCCAGCACACAGCGCTCAGTGTCAAATCTCTCAGGGTTGTCGGGCAGATCCTGCCGTGTGCGTTCCCATCTCACACTTCTCCGATCCGCAGACACGATGAGGTTGGGATTGGCCGTGTCTGGATCCAGAGTCACGTTCGCTGCAGAGAGAGAATCAGAGCGTGAGGGGTAGAGCTCAGCATCATAAGAGGCTCCCAGCAGATTACAGGGAATCCAAAGTCCCCCTGTCCAATGATGCAACTCTTCACACCCCGTCTCCTTGCAGAGCCCCCTCCCTCCTAACGATCAGCCAGCTGAGCACTAGAAAAACTGCTTTTATAGAGACCCCACTGGCCCCCCATGACTCTGTGTAGCTGTGGTGTGGTTGAGGACACTGTACACTTCCTGAATGGCTGATCGTCTTGTGCTGGTCTATCGGGAATTTTCCAAACTCCACACTGATGGCCAAAAGGCTATGCAATGGCTAATACAGTATTGCCGACTTGAGATTGGCCCAACAATCATGACATTTTTAAAAAGGATTCTATTGTGGGTTTTAGGTCAGTCTCTTGATGTTTGAACTCCCCTTGCCCCTCACCAGGGTGTGCGCATACAATCATAGAATATCAGGGTTGGAAGGGACCTGAGGAGGTCATCTAGTCCAACCCCCTGCTCAAAGCAGGACCAATCCCCAACTAAATCATCCCAGCCAGGGTTTTGTCAAGCCTGACCTTATAGATTCATAGATTCTAGTACTGGAAGGACCTCGAGAGGTCATCGAGTCCAGTCCCCTGCCCTCATGGCAGGACCAAATACTGTCTAGACCATCCCTGATAGACATTTATCTAACCTAGTCTTAAATATCTCCAGAGATGGAGATTCCACAACCTCCCTAGGCAATTTATTCCAGTGTTTAACCACCCTGACAGTTAGGAACTTTTTCCTAATGTCCAACCTAAACCTCCCTTGCTGCAGTTTAAGCCCATTGCTTCTTGTTCTATCCTTAGAGGCTAAGGTGAACAAGTTTTCTCCCTCCTCCTTATGACACCCTTTTAGATACCTGAAAACTGCTATCATGTCCCCTCTCAGTCGTCTCTTTTCCAAACTAAACAAGCCCAATTCTTTCAGCCTTCCTTCATAGGTCATGTTCTCAAGACCTTTAATCATTCTTGTTGCTCTTCTCTGGACCCTTTCCAATTTCTCTACATCTTTCTTGAAATGTGGTGCCCAGAACTGGACATAATACTGTAGTTGAGGCCTAACCAGTGCAGAGTAGAGTGGAAGAATGACTTCTCGTGTCTTGCTCACAACACACCTGTTAATGCATCCCAGAATCACATTTGCTTTTTTTGCAACAGCATCACACTGTTGACTCATATTTAGCTTGTGGTCCACTATAACCTCTAGATCCCTTTCTGCCATACTCCTTCCTAGACAGTCTCTTCCCATTCTGTGAGTGTGAAACTGATTGTTCCTTCCTAAGTGGAGCACTTTGCATTTGTCTGTGTTAAACTTCATCCTGTTTACCTCAGACCAGTTCTCCATTTTGACTTATGACCCTATCCTCCAAAGCAGTTGCAATCCCTCCCAGTTTGGTATCATCTGCAAACTTAATAAGCGTACCTTCTATGCCAATATCTAAGTTGTTGATGAAGATATTGAACAGAGCTGGTTCCAAAACAGACCCCTGCGGAACCCCACTTGTTATACCTTTCCAGCAGGATTGGGAACCATTAATAACTACTCTCTGAGTACGGTTATTCAGCCAGTTATGCACCCACCTTATAGTAGCCCCATCTAAGTTGTATTTGTCTAGTTTATCAATAAGAATATCATGCGAGACTGTATCAAATGCCTTATTAAAGTCTAGGTATACCACATCCACCGCTTCTCCCTTATCCCCAAGACTCGTTATCCTATCAAAGAAAGCTATCAGATTGGTTTGACATGATTTGTTCTTTACAAATCCATGCTGGCTATTCCCTATCACCTTACCACCTTCCAAGTGTTTGCAGACGATTTCCTTAATTACTTGCTCCATTATCTTCCCTGGCACAGAAGTTAAACTAACTGGTCTGTAGTTTCCTGGGTTGTTTTTATTTCCCTTTTTATAGATGGGCACTATATTTGCCCTTTTCCAGTCTTCTGGAATCTCTCCCGTCTCCCATGATTTTCCAAAGATAATAGCTAGAGGCTCAGATACCTCCTCTATTAGCTCCTTGAGTATTCTAGGATGCATTTCATCAGGCCCTGGTGACTTGCAGGCATCTAACTTTTCTAAGTGATTTTTAACTTGTTCTTTTTTTATTTTATCTTCTAAACCTACCCCCTTCCCATTAGCATTCACTGTGTTAGGCATTCCTTCAGACTTCTCGGTGAAGACCAAAACAAAGAAGTCATTAAGCATCTCTGCCATTTCCAAGTTTCCCGTTACTGTTTCTCCCTCCTCACTGAGCAGTGGGCCTACCCTGTCCTTGGTCTTCCTCTTGCTTTTAATGTATTGATAAAAAGTTTTCTTGTTTCCCTTTATTCCTGTAGCTAGTTTGAGCTCATTTTCTGCCTTTGTCTTTCTAATCTTCCCCTGCATTCCTGTGTTGTTTGCCTATATTCATCCTTTGTAATCTGTCCTAGTTTCCATTTTTTATATGATTCCTTTTTATTTTTTAGATCATGCAAGATCTCGTGGTTAAGCCAAGTTGGTCTTTTGCCACATTTTCTATATTTCCTAACCAGCGGTAGGAAATAACCTCTAAAGAAGGAGATTCAACCACCTCCCTCAGTAACCCACTCCAGTGCTTCTTCACCAACCTAGTGAAATAGTTTTTCCTAATATCCAACCTAAACCTCCCCCACTGCAACTTGAGACCATTACTCCTTGTTCTGTCATCTGCTACCACTGAGAACAGTCTAGATCCATCCTCTTTGGAACTCCCTTTCAGGTACTTGAAAGCAGCTATCAAATCCCCCCTCTCTCTTCTCTTCTGGAGACTAAACAATCCCAGTTCCCTCAGCCGCTCCTCATAAATCATGTGCTCCAGACCCCTAATCAGTTTTGTTGCCCTCCACTGGACTCTTTCCAATTTGTCCACATCCTTCTTGTAGTGTGGGGCTCAAAACGACACAGTACTTCAGATGAGGCCTCACCAATGTCGACTAGAGGGGAAGGATCACGTCCCTCAACCTGCTGGCAGTGCTCCTACTTATACAGCCCAAAATGCTGTTAGCCTTCTTGTGACATGTGTTGCCCACTCTCCTACATGTACTGGAGAAGGTGATTTTGGCTCCTGCGGTAGGAGCTCTCACCCCCACATCTGCTCGTCTCCAGCCCAGCAATTAATCCTGTTCCCCAGCCCCCATCAGTTCTGTCCCCGTCCAACCCCCCCATGCAGTCCCCAGACCCCATCATCACCGCCCCATCAGTTCAGCACCCCTACCCCACTGCCCTCTGTTCACCCTCCCAACACTCACCCTATCTGCTCAGAAATCACCATCAATAAAGCCCCCGCAGCCCATCAGCCCCCGCTCACTTCAGGCCCCCTGCATCCCCCAGGCCATAATAAAGCCTCCCAGCCTCACCTCTGCTCCTCCTAGGGTTCTTCACCCTCCCTAGGCCTGGGGGCTACAGTTGGGGTCCCCTCTCCCACTTCCCAGGCTGGCAGGGGAGCAGCTGCACTCAGGTGGCTGAAAGTGGGCACTCCAGCCACGCCCAGGGCAACTGACAGGATTTCTAAGTAAAATTAAACCTCATTTTTAGAACTCTCAAATGTTGGGATTTTTTTTCAGCCACAGCTCTATCTCGAGATCATGAGTGAGGCTTAATTTTACTCAGAAATCGCATCTCTCACGATTAATTGGTGAGAGTTGGCATGTCTGCGAATAGGTGATGTCTACCTAACCCCTTCTGACATTTTGAACATTTTTTCTTTTGACTTATAAAGTAGAGAGAGAAAACAGAAATGTCTATTTTTGTATGTTGAATTTTCCCATTCTTCATTGTACCACTTGTGCATTTGCTCATAATAATAATATTGCCAGGGGATGTCATGTATGGGCATAAAGAGTTCTGAGAATGAGGAGAGATGTTCCTCTCTGATTTTCCAAAAGGCTCATTTTTAAACTCTTAGATCTCTACGGAGATACACTGCTCGCCCCCTCTCCCGCACCCCAGCCCATCTGGTTACCCCAACCACGAGTTACAAATTCTAAATTCTAAGAGAGAAAAGAATCGACTTTTCTGGTTTTAGGAAAGATCTGGGCAGCCACCAGTAATATGTTGCTCAGCTCCTGTCAAATGCAAAATTGAAACAAAACCTGAACTATGGGGCTGTCAATGAGCCACCATAATTCATAGGAAACTTTTCACTTCCCCTTTGATCCCAGAAATTTACCTTTGTCCAACCGCTGTCTAGACGACAATGAGTCTAGAGGAAGAAAAGAGTGAAAAAGATGAAATGTCAGGTTGTCATGTTGAGGGATATATTCACATTATTAATGTTCTAACACAAAAGCAAAATGAAAAGAAAAAAACATTATTAAGTTCTAGTTAAGGAGCTTAAGTACAATTCAGACCAGCACAAACCATTACACACCTCACTAAAAAATAACCACAAACATTAAAAACTAAGGACATGACCTAAGGTTACATGACAGACCCAGAGATGTTTTACCAGCGATTACACACCTGTGGCTGGCCCATGACACCTGACTTGGGCTCGCAGGGCTCGGGCACTGGGGCTGTTTAATTGCAGGGTAGATGCTCGGGCTTGGGCAGAAGCCTGGGACCCTGTGACGGGAGAGGGTTGCAGAGACCAGGCTCCAGCCTGAGCCCGAACCTCGTGAGCCAGAGTCAGCGGACATGGGCCAGCCACAGGTGTTTAATGGTTGTGTAGAGAAACCCTCTGACACCAACACATCATTCACAGACAGACCCATACACAGAAACATTTTCACTGATTAGCATTCAATCAACTTTAAATCTGCCCCTGTTCCACTAGCACTTAGTAAAACTTCTCATCCTTCCTGACAGCCCTGGTGGTCTTATTATCTCCAGCTCAGGAGGATAAAAGGTGGAGTATCTCTAAAGCAGGGTTGGGGAACCTATGGCCCATGGGCCAGATCCGGCCTGTTGCTAAATTTTGTCCGGCCTGTAGCACCACCACCCCTTCCCGCCATGGGAATGGAGCCGGAAGTGCCAACTCGCCCCAGCAGGTTCCCATCTGCTGGCCCAGCACCTGGGGCTCTGCTCCCGCCCCCAGCTGTGGTCCCAGCCTCAGCCCCCTTACCCCTGTCTGCATCCCACCTCCCCTTCCTGGAGCCACGGTCCAGTCTTGGCCCCAGCTCTGGGGAGATGGGGCACAGACAGGGGTAAGGGAGGTGCCAGGTAAAAAATTTGGTTACCATTGGCTTTCAGCACCCCCACTGTAAAAATTGTTCCAGTGCCACTTCCTCTGTACTCCCCGCGGGGCTGGAGCCACGAGCGCCGGCTCAGCCTGCTGCGGGGGGAAGCCCCGAGCCTCCAAGCCCCCTCTCTGTCCCCGTGTGGGTGAGTGGCCCAAGATTGATTTTTTTCTGTGGGTCACTGGCCCATGATAGAAAAAAGGTTCCTCACCCCTGTTCTAAAGCAAGAGAGGGACTATGATGACATAGGAGGCCTTGCAGACAAAAAAATCCAAAGAAACATACTTCAAAAACAGTTAATTCAAGCTCAGGTTAACGTTCATAGCTGCTAAGAAAGGAAAAACCCGAGGGAGTCCGAATGTAGGCCCCTAACCCAGTGTGTATGTGCTGTATTGAGAGCTGAGTAGGGAATTCATAGGTTCCAAATGATTAGTTGACTATCTCCATCCACAATCATTGTCCCTCAGAGATTTCCCCAGCTCTGTCAATTATCAGTGTAACATAGGTGAGAAAA